>NC_056737.1:473871032-473983532 GCF_019279795.1 Protopterus annectens | reverse complement strand
TATTTTTTGAGTCCTATTCAGCTATTTATGGTGTCTTGCGTTCTGTACTGAAAGACAGTCGTAAACTATCAGGATTTGCAGCTATAACTTAATGTGGGTCACTGACACCAAGTCAGTTCAAAGAGTAGGGGCAGTGTAACTAAAAAAAAAAATTCAAGCCCAACTAGATATGCTTTTCAGTACATGTAACCCCAAATGAACTGCAGGAAGAGGCAATTCTGGGTGTGTTTTGGTACTGAGAAGAGCACTCTTGACCAACATCGAAGACGGGAGCAATACTAATTTCATGATTTCTAATTGTACCTTGATTCAGGAATGGAGTCCATTCCTGTCACAGTATTAGAATTCTGTAACCTTTAGAGAAAATGAGGCAATACATTTGTAGGAAAAGGGCCCCTTCACAAAAAGTTGATATCTGCATCTGTAGAAAAGTTTTTACCTTTTTGGTCAGGTTGACATCTTAACTAGTTTTAGGAGATTAGTGTACCAAGAAGCTGCAGTCCCTTACCTTACTTATGACCTGGTAATTCTTTCTCACTGCTTCCCCCTCCCAAAAACAGTGAGAACACTCTGAAACAGTGTTAGTTTTTTTTTCTGGTTAAAGCCACAGTTCCAGGTTGACTACTTTTAGTTCCTCAGACCCATTAGTTGAGAGGAAGAGCTGCTTAAATCTGTAGTTGTACAAAAGGCAAGGGGCCATAGGAGACCTAGAATAATGATTGATGGTTGAGTCAAGTGCGAGTATATGTGCTGGGGGTGGAGGACTCCCTCCCATCACTGCAGGCTCAAAGGTGCATAATGTTAAATAGAAAACCTGTGAGGAAGAACTAGAAAGCTCCACGAAGAGGTATAATACAGAATTACTTGCATTATACACTGTTCTGTTAATGTGGAAGCCACAAGCTGAGTCAGAAACAAAGGAACCCAGGATGATAAAAGGGCCCCATGCGTAAAAGGTATGAGAGAGGGTACCATAGAGCACTGGTCTGAACTTCCCTTTTCTGAGGGAAGAGTGGGACTCATGATTCTCAATATCTGCTTTGGCAGGAGAGGAGAGGAAGCTGCCTACTTCATTGGGAGGCTAAAGGGAAGAGGATCCCCATCAGGCTCTTTTGTGAGAAAAAGTAGCAAAAGATATTTGTTACACCCAGATTAATGACGTAGAAGGCCAATCAGTGTCAAGAAAAGTCATACTGAAACTTGGAAAGAACTGAGATCAGATTTTACCTTTCTTAATTGTAGCTGTTCAAAAGATGTTCTATCCTGTACAGAGTTTAGCTTCTCTGTTTGCATGTTAGACACCCTTGGGGGGCTGGCTACTATACGTTGCCAAAGAAACACGGAAGGGGGAAATGCGTTTTAAGAACATTTTGGAACATTACACAAGCCTGCATAGTAGGTTAAAAGTGATTATACCTATTGTGCTGGAATATATGGGGAGGCAAAAGCCATTCTAGTGGGAGTTTATAATGGGAATACCCAGAACAGGAAGTTCTTGGAGGACCATGTTCTGATTTTGTTTTTTACAGCAGTGAATGTGTTCTTGATCAAGTGTGACTTTTTGAAGTGACAAAGAATGAATGTAGTAAACTACAAAGGTAGGCAGTGGGAAAGATAAACTATGAGCAGATATAGTGTGTATTTTCTTCACCATGGAAGACAGTGCAAGTTGATTCAGTAAATGTGGAGAGAGAGCAGCGGACCAGGAGGAAGAGAGATGGTTGATAACTATAGGCTGGATTTGTAAAGGTTACTACAAAGTGTGTATTTGATAACCTTTCTGAGTGATTGGACAACATAAGCATTGAGGCGTGGATGTTCTTGAATTTGGAAAGTGTACACACAGTATAGACTTTGTAGTAACTTTTATGAATCCAGTGTTATATTTCAGGTGGCAGTAAATTATTGTTTTTGGAGATTTGAAAGATAATGTGTACTGGCAGTCTTACTGAGGAAGCAAAAATATATTTTTTTCAGAGTTTCCTGGTAGAATTATACTAAGCATCATAGAGAAACCTTTCCTGGAGAAATTTTTTTTTTTTTTTAAACAGTAAGTTGAGTACCACAAATGAGCCCAAGAGGAGGTAATGTAGACAATAGTAGTGAGTGGAATGGCCCAGTAGTCTTGATTCCAAAACTTGATGGTTTATTTCAATGTCGTTCTCCTTTGTCCTTCATGGAGCCCTATGTATATTCCAACAGCTGATGGACTGTATACAGAAACCTTGCCACCCCTGCTGTGTGGCCTACTTGAATGATGTACTTTCCCAGTCCTCCAAATGAGTGGCTTTCAGGAAGTCCTCCAGATGAGTGCCCCCCCCCTGAAATTTAAACTGAGTGACAGAGGTACAGTACTTGGGGTATGTGATTGGAAATGAGAACTGTTAAACATCAGAAAATGCTGAAACTTAAGGAATGGCCAGTTCCCCAAATGGAGAAACTGGTAAGGTGAGTTCTTGCATGTTCTGTTTAGTTCCCCAAGTAAAGAAACTAACGTTAGGTTTTGCATATTGTTATAGGAAATTCAAACCACATTTTTCCTTGATTGCACGTTTCCTTATTAGAATTCCAGTGGCTGGGTATTCCAACAGTTGAAGGAAAAAAAAAAAACTTCTGTTCAGAGCCTATTTTGATGTGCTATGAATTTTCTAAGTTGTTGTTTGTACATGCGGATGCCTTCCATGTGAATTTTCAAGCAGTCCTGTCCTCGACAGTAAGGGTTGAGGAACACCCAGTTTTCTATTTTAAGGAGAAAGTTATCCAATTCAGAAATCGGGTATTCTGTGAAAAGGAGTGTGTGCGCCCACTTAATGTGTATTACTATCTTTATACTAGTACCTATTAGCTAGGGCTTGGTTACAGATCACACTCCACTGCTGTGGTTACATTAGCAAAAGGAGCACAATACTGAACTGTCCTGGTGGGCCCTGGCTGTACAGTAGTTAACAATTTTGTATATAGTATTGTCCCTGCATTCACCACAACAATGCGGATGGTCTGTTGAGGATCCAAAGACCTACTTTGGGACTGAAGTTTGCATGTTATCTGTATTATAACATGGTGGTTCTTGTTGGCATTTGGCCAGATTTGACATATATCATATAGTTTATTTGGTACTTTTGTATTATTGCAACCAGATTTTCGCGGTTGCGAACTTAGTCCCATGTCTGAGACAGCAGGTTTATTAAGCTGGAAAAGGGAGTGTAAGTAAGTGAAATTGTGGCATACATGGTTTTGAGGCAGGGAGAGGACTAACTGCCAAATTTTGGATTCCTGACTGGCATGTCTCACTTTGCCAGTGAACTACATACTGCTGCATGCAGTGCATGGCAGATCCTGTCTTCCTGATTACAAGCGCGACAAAGGCTAAGTTAATCGGGAATATACCATCCTTATGTTCATGACCAGTACTCCTTTTTATTTTAGTCATCTGAAAGATTTTGACCGGCTATCTGTGTTTTTGTCCCCTGTAACAAACGTGCAGGTTGTAAGGTTTTACTTTTCCTGAAACAGTCTTTCACGTTTCTGCATTTTCACATGAAAATCACACCCCCGGAGGGTCATGCTTTCTGTGATATTTGTGTTTAATAATAACTGAATCACATCTGTAGGTGTTACCTTTCTCCCCTTTTTTGTATGGTGTGTGAACTGTCAGTTGCTTTTTACCCCTTTTGGGCTGCTAGTTCTGGGGAAGGGAATATATGCTGCAGACGCGGTTCTGCTGTGTTGCGTGCACACATAACAGGACTTGGAAAAGCACTACAAACTGACATGATGTTGGGAAACGGCATAGGTTCAAACAAGCAGTAATTTTTAAGCACTACAACTGACATGATGTCGGGAAACGGCATAGGTTCAAACAAGCAGTCATTTTTCAAGTACTACACTATTCCTACCTCAACAAAGTTTTTTTTTTTTTTTTTTTTTTTTACAGATAACATTCCCTGTGTGATTCTGCATACATTTCTGGTTACAGTCACACCAGAAATGTGTGACTCTAAGCAAGCCGTATTATCGCAAAAATCTGGTTGCGATAATACGCAAGTACAGTTTTTTTTTTTAGTCATAGTTTTGTGGATGATTTCATTTCTCATAGAAGGGAACAATAATGAAGTCCATTGAGATTATGAAAGTGATTAATGACAGTTCTAACTTTTTTAATTTTACTTTAGGAGATGTAGGAACAATTGTAAATTATTTGGATGTTACTCTTTATTGACATGATAATTAGGCAGGTTTGACAGTCGTATTTATAGCGTTGTCGCCTCACAGTAGACTTTGTCCTGTTCGATTCTCAGCTAAAAGCGTCTTCTGTGTGGAGACATGCGTGAATGGGCGTACCTTCGTTGAAGGTTGTGCGTCAGAGCTGGCAACTCAGCATGTAAAAATCTACTGCCAATCATTAGCGGACTGGAGTTCCGCTGTGGCGACCCATAACTGGGAAAAGCCGAAAGACACAACAGTCGTATTTATAGAAAGAAAACATTTAATAATTACCTGCATTTTTCGAGTAATCATCCATATCACATGAAGAAGAACATACCTAGAGGCCAGTTTATTTGGGCCTCTAGAGTGACGAATGATATGACTTTTAATCAGGCGCTAGAATTTATTAGAAGTATGCTTGGAGAGGGGATATCATGGGGGGTTATTGTCTACTTCAGTGAATGAAGTTAAAAATAAAAGAAATGAATGGTTTCCCCCCTATTCTCATTAAATCTTTCAACAAAAAATGTGAAAGAAAATCTGCATTGGATTATGGAGTTCTATGTAGTTTAACTATGACAGTAGATAAAGAAATATGTTCTCTTGTAAGGAATAATTGGAAAATTATTAAAGGGAATGCAGATTTAGTAAAGGTGGTGGGTCCTGACCCTAATTTCGTATTTAAAAAGAATTTTGTACAATGACCCATTTTTGGCACCCAGTTATACACCTAAGTCAAGTACGAGTAGAGGTATATATAGGTTTATTTCAGAGGGATCTTTTTTTATTTGTTTGAAGTCTTTGGATAGGACTATTCCCATTTCAGGGGTATACAGTTGTAAAACTGAATGTATTGTTTAGCAATGTGTTTAGATTACGAACATTTTTATATCAGCATGACAGAAAGAGGCTCGTTTGAGAGTAAAAGAATATCTTTACTCTATTAAAGTGAAAGATACCAATAATGCCTTATGTAGACATAAAATTGCGTTTGTAAGAAATTTTTATTCACTGTACTTAAAACAGGTACCCAAAGATATAAGAGACAGTAATTATAGAAATAAATTAGAGAAAAGAGAAACCCTGTGGCAGTTAACATTGGGGGCAGATGTTTTACCAGGTCTTAACGATACAGTTAACATCAAATGTTTTTTTAAAAGACAAGAGGTTAGCAATTTCCTCTTAAAAGTTTTGATTGTTGTATAATTTTTAATAATTTTGTATTGTTAATGTTTTAGATGAGTTGTTATAGAGAATTATTAGTCTAGTTCTCTAAATTGAGTTGATTTGTTTTATTGTTAGGGGGTGTCTTTTTTAGTATGCAAGTGATGTTATGGTTCTTAATTTTTGTATTGTTTTCTGAGGAAGTCTGGTAACAGATGAAAGGGAAATAAATGTTTACTCTAAAGTTGGTTTCTCTTATTGGTACATCCTGTTTCAGACTTGGTATCTCTTCCATCCAGCTGTCTGTGGAAGAGGCTTTTTGAGAGGATTTTTAGAAACCCAAAATTCACTGCGACCGTTTTAACAGGATTGCTCAGTGTGCTATAAAGGAATGATTTGAAGGCAGCTGTAGCACTTACAGCAGTATGAAGGCTGTGACAAGTAGCATCGCAGTAGTTTTGCTAGGTATTGCTGCAAGATAATGTGCAGTTGAGTGGTCACAACTACGTAAGTTATGTGCCCTGCTCTGGAGCCATATAGTGGGATTGGAATAGCATAACACAGCAATTGAAGACGAGCTCTGCAGCAAGGTGATGGGAATGTACTCTCTTGTGTTTTTTTTTTGTTTTTTTTTTTGTGGTGTACACCCATTGCTGTCTAGTATGAGCAGGACTGTTAGAATCACAGAAGGTGGGTACTCCATCGTGTCTGGAGCTGCCAGTTCATTCATCTGCCCTGCATCGTTTGGTGAGGGAACTGCATTAAGTGTTTGTTTTGAGAGACCTATAAATGAGTTTAAGGAACTTTTGCTTATATTTTTTGTATAAGTTTTGTATAATCTCTGTGTGTGGGTGTTTTTCTCCCCGGGATTCTGCTGAAAATGGGTCTTATCCAAGTCGGACTTCCCCGGTAAACAAATGTAAAATAAATAAATGTTTCATTTCTATGTACTAATAAAAGGGAAACATGGTTATTTGGAGTATTCCCAAAGTATTTCTCCATCTTCTCAAGATGTGTATCCCTTTTTTCATTTTCAAATGTAATCTTGGCTGTCTATGTATTTTGATTAAACTACAGCAAATTTTCCATAAATGTTACTGTCACTTTGTCCATCTTACCCAAGTGTTACAAATTATTTTCTTTCCCCTTGTGTCCTTCCACAAAATGCTGTTCTCCTGTCCGATTTTGTACTGCTAAAAGTCCCAAAGTTTGAGTTTTATTTACTGCATGTAATCGAAGTAATCTTCATTGTGATGTTTCCATTCATAACTTGATAATTTTATTTTCTTGGCTCAGGAATGTTTGTATTTTGCATTTTTTTTTCTGTCCTCTTGTTAACATGCTTTCTACTCTGTGGTTAAACAACTTGTTTCCATCGTATACTCTCATTTCTGGCACCGTTTGTAATGCTTTATATACAGGAGCTACCCAGCATTCTCTTTCTGTTCCTACACATGCCTTTTTGAAAGTATTTTTATGATGCTCCTGTGGGTGTATCCTACAAGTACTCCTAATGCCTCAACTAGTTTCAGTAACCTGTGTTGTGTGCCGTCTCCATATTAGTTATCTTTTTAAATTTGTTCAGTGGAGTAATGCTGGACTGCTTTTTTTTTTCTTCTCCCACTAGTTTGGATTTTGTGGTTAGGTTCATGTTTCTGCTATGACACAGCATCCTCCATGAGCTAATCTTTGGTCTATCTGTAACCCTGTCGGACTACTTCACAGTACTTATCTAGACTTAATGAAGTGAAAGCCACAGCAGAACGAGGACCAAAGATCTTACCGTAGCAGCTTGTAGAGTAGTGTAATGCCCTTGTAGTGATGGCCATGCCCCCTTCCCCTGTGATGAAGCTTCCCTTTCTTGGTCGGTCCCTATTATGAAGTATGGTATAAGAACCTGATCTCCCCCCATCCCAAAGCTGGTGACTTTTTTTTTTGTTCAAACTTCCTTGCAGATCCAGTGTGGACACTGATCTGAGCCATATTTTCCAGCAGACCTTCAACAGTCTGCCTTCACACCAGCACATCATCCCAAGCCCTTTTCTTAAGGAGAGGTAAATGGGCTAAGTCTTGTTGTCCCCACCATGCACCTGAGCTGCTACTGTAACCCTGGTTACAGCTATGGCTTTATTCCTTTGTGTCATTGGAGATTAGTCTTCCATATTTTTCCTCTCTCCTGTCCTTAAAACATCAGCATTTGTGCAAGTTAATAAATCGAGGAAAAGACATTTTTGCCCTTGATGTTTTTTATTGCTGTCGTATACTTCCCAAACTGTTTCAACCTCGGAAATGTCTGTAGAAAGTGCTGTTTTTGCATGTGCAAAATATAAAATGTTAAGCAATGACAAGGGCAAGTCTTCTAGTGCAGAAATAACTATTTGTATGCAGTGTAGTTATGTAGAGGACTGGAAAATCAACTCTGTAGTTTGAATGTGCAGTAGCCATGCCTTTGCTTGTGGACAGCATTCGTCAAGTGGATTCTAAGAGCTCTCATCTTGGAACTCAGATTGCATCTGTTTTCTTAGTTATTCGAATGCATCAAAATCACACACTGTGCTTATTTTAAATTTTACTATAGTTTTCCACAAAGAGTTTATCATGGGGCCTGCCATATTAACTTGATCAAGTTTTACTGCTTTTACATAGTCTTCCCAAAGTACATTTTCAAGTCCCCTTTATTTCATGATAGAAAAACATTTCTACTTCCTTTATCCTAATTTGCTTGATGTCCGTAAATTCCTCCCAAGCATAACTTGTTTTACCTTCCTACAGGCAGAAGCTGTTCTGTGAGGGTGGGTATTGGCAAGGTGCATATGTTCTTTGGGCTGACTGTGCCTTGTAAGCTTGCTAAGTGTGTGAATCACAGTGGCAGACAGTGGCGGTAGTGAGTCACGAGCAATTTGCACTCCTCTTGTAATTGGAGTGCTTTCATTTTCCCCTATAATGAACCTCATATGTATTTCTGTCAGAGCTTGTTTTAAATTTACAGTAGTTGTACAGTTCCAGCAAAGAAAGTGCATTTGCATTCTTTTCTAATGGTTGCAAGTTGTACTTCTGCAAATGTTGACACTTGGCAGATCTGTGTATAGTTCTTCTGAATGTTTATTTATTTTATTTTATATTTTTTGACCAGGCTAGTCTAACTGGATATATGTCCATTTTCCAAACAGCAAACAATATTCCAAACGATAAACTGAGAAATCAAGCACTGGAGCAGTCAAGACCACAGAATCAAACTGACTTTAGGCAAAGAATTTAATGGGTTAAATTCTTTGCCTAAAGTCAGTTTGATTCTGTGGTCTTGACTGCTCCAGTGCTTGATATGTCCATTTTCAGTAGAGGCCCCGGGGACATGAGCTCTGAGGAAACAAACAAAATCACATATACAAAAATTAATGTATACAATGAACATTGCAGATGCAGTACAGAGAATAATCAGAGGTTATTCGTTCATAACATAGTGCAAAATATACAGAAACAAGTAGTACAATACAAAATGTAATTGCAATACATCATAAAGAAAAAGATGGCAGCTGAATTATACAATATATTAGTATACAAGTAGTCAGAAAAAGTAGGAGCTGAAATTATACAATATATTAGTAAAAGTTGTCTCCTTAATGAGATTCTGAAGATGTAAGTAATAATATAGGACAAGGTAAGTTGTTAAGAAAAGGAACTTGATTACTGAGAAGAGGAGGGTAGTTTGAACCAAGTAAGAACAGCTAGTTGATCAGTCAGGTTCAGTACAGGGGCACAACCAGTGTGTTCTGAGGAAAAGTTTCAATTTGGTTTTAAAGAGTGATATAGAGGGAAGAGAGGAAAGTTCGTTAGAAGTTTCCAGGATTTTCCAACAGTATTAGAGAAAAGAGTCCCCAGCCCTGTTGTTTGATTTACAAGAAGTTTATGTGTGATGATTTTAAGGTCTTTCAGTTGTTGTAGTAGGGGGTAATGAGATAGTATAGGAGTATTGGTAATTTGGTAAAGGGTTTTATGGGCAATGGCCAGTTGGTGGAATGTAAGCTGGTTTTGTAATTCAATCCGTCCTAGCCGTTTTAGATTAAAACAGTGGTGGGTTCTGAAAGGGTTTACCTGTAGCAAATCTGGCTATGTTAGTGTAGGAGTTTTCCATTTTATTAAGGTTGTTTTTAGAGAGATTAGTATATATGGGTGAGGCATAGAGGAGAGTAGAAATTAGATGGGTGTGAGCAATAGTTATTCTAGCTGCAGGAGAGAGGAAGGGTTTGATCCTGTAGAGAGCGCCTAGTTTCTATTAACAGATTTTTAGAGTATTGTTAATATGGGTGTTGAAGTTAAGGTTATCTATGGTGATACCTAGTAGTTTGGTAGTTGGATCTGGGGATATGAGTACCATTATTGGATGTTACTGTGAAGTCTATTGGGGCAACTTACAAGTAGGAGTAAAAAGGAGGAATTTATTTTTGTTGGGGTTCAGGAGACAGCGCTGTGCAAACCATTGTTCAACTGTATTCAGCACATTTTGGGTAAGGGAGTGAAGTTCAGGTATAGATGTTGCTGAGCATATAAGTGTGGAATCATCTGCATATTATATGCATGTAGCTTGGGGGATTGCTAGGTGAAGGTAGTTGATAAATATAGAAAACAGGAGAGGTCCTGATATGGACCCTTGAGGAACACCAATGTTAATGGGCAGATGGGCAGGTAGAATGTTATGCCAAAGTACAACCTGTTGTCTGTTCTCTAAGTAGGATTGGAACCATTTTATAGCTAGTGCATCTAGTGACAGGGATTTGAGGATATTTATAAGTATCTGATGATTTACCATATAGAATGCCTTAGACAGATCTGTAAACAGTGCAGAGGAAAGCATGTTGAGGTTACTGTTTTTGTTAATACAGTCAGTAAAGGAAAGGAGGGCAGTAGTGCTGTGGGAAAAGTCTGACACCATGTTGAGAGTTTGAAAGTAAGTTATTTTGGATTAGGTTGTCTAGCAATTGTCTGTGGATGCATTTTTTCCATGATCTTTGCTAAGGGAGAAAGTAGGGCTGTGGGACGGTAATTGGAGAGTTCAGTAGAGTTCCCACTCTTGTGAAGGGGGATACTTTCCAGAATTTAGGGATGTGTCCTTCACTGATGGTTCTATTGATGGGAATGGAAATGGGATAGGTGATGAGATTTGGTTGCCTTTTGTAGATATTCAGCGGGTAGTTGGTCTGCTGAAGGAGTGCACGGTTTCAGTTGTTGGATTTGGATAAGGGTAAGAATATATGTTGGGACTGGTTGGAAGAGAAATGTAGGGGGATGGGTTAGAGTTGGATATAGTTAAGCTCTGAGTAGATAACTAACTGGCAAGAGTTTGAATGGCCTCTGTGAAAAAGGTATTAAAGGCATTAGCAGTCTGCTTGGTTCATAGGTATGTACCAGGCTATCGGCCCTGGGGCCTATACAAGCCCAGCCAAAAAGGTACCCTGGCTTTTGCCACCCAAGAAAATTATTTTCCTGTGCCACTGCCTAGTAGAGCCACAGAGGTGATCCCCGGGGTGAATTTCCTATTTCCCATCCAATCTTCAAGATTTTTCTTGAAGAGTGCTAATGAGGAGCTTTGTTTGATGTAGATAGTTTATTCCAGAGCATGGGAAGTCTCTGGGACAAGAATCTATCCCTCCGGCATGTTCTGTTTATTGTGGTGACAAGGTTTAGGTCCTTAGAGCGTGTAGGGATTGGGATTTCTTTAAGTGGAGCATGTCCAACAGCTCCGGGTTTGACATAGCTTTGTATGTTAGGCAGAGATCACCTCTGAGTAGGCGATATGCGACGGTGTAAAGCTGGAGTTTTTTGAGACTGTCTGCGTAGGGCATCTGAGGCCGGTAATACTCTTTGTGAGGTATTTCTGCGGCCTTTCCAGTTGTTGTAGATGTCTTGTGAGGTACATACCAAAAGGGGCGTTGTACTCTATAATGGGTCTAATGAGTGATGAGTAGAGGGGAACAATGACCTCTCTTTTTTCTGGATGAGAAACCTTTTGTGATGAGGTGTGCCACGTAGAAGGATTTCCTGACTACTGTGGTGATGTGATTATCAAAGGAGAGACTACTGTCCACCTGTGTCCCAAGGTCTCTTATCACACTTTGGTGTTAAGTATACTACCGCCTATGTTGACAGAATTTTTACCAAAGGGGATGACAATGCACTTTTTGGCATTGAGCTTGAGGCCATGGCTTTAACACCAGGCATCTGTCTCAGTGAGGCCCTTTTGTAGGATGTCCACATCGTTTGGGAGTTTTGTTTATAGCTCCTAGTTTGCAGTCGTCTGCGAACTTTGTTAGCCTGTACTTCAGAGAAGTAGATACCAAATAGGAGGGGACCCAGGATTGAACCCTGTGGTACTCCACTTGTCACTGGTTCGAAGTTGGATTTGGAGTCTGCTACTTTCACAGTGTGGGTTCAGTCAGTGAGCCAGTTGGCAACCCATCTTGTGACATAGGGATTTATACCTAGTTTAGTGAGTTTATCTATAATTCCGGAGTGGCGGATGGTGTCGAAAGCCTTGGCAAGGTCTAGATAGGCTGTGAGAACCACCTTACCCTTGTCTACTGCTTTGGTGACTGCTTCACTGAAGTCTATCAGGTTTAGGAGACATGTTCCGCCTCTTACAAACCCGAACTGGGTGGGATCCAGAGTTTGGAGATTACCAATGTCTTTGTTTATAAGTTCCATGATGATACGTTACATGGCCTTGCAGACCAGGCTCGTCAGGCTAATGGGGCAGTAGTTCCTAGGGTCTGTGGTGGCTCCCCCCTTATGGAGTGGGATAACCGTTGCTGTGTGCCATTCAGCAGGCACAAAGCCTGAGGTGAGGCTATGATTGAACATGGTACTTGGGTGGGGTGCCAGTTTGTTCTGTAGTTCGTAGCCTGGTCCGATGGATGCTGTGTTCTTGGCTTTGGAGAGTGTTTTTACCTCTGCAGCCGTGATTACAGGAACTTTGCATTCTTCCGGTATAGAGATGGGTTCTTTAGGGGGGTGAGAGGGGGGTAAAGTTAGCACTGAGTTCTTTAGGGGGGTGAGAGGGGGGTAAAGTTAGCACTGAACCTATCTGCCAGGATGTTGGCAATATCAGTTGGTTCTGTATATTTAGTGCCATTGTGCTGTAACTCAGAGCAGACCTGAGTGTTGCCATTGAGATTCTTGACATAGCTGTAGAATGCTTTGTGGTTGTCTTTAGAATCGGTGGTGATTTTGTTTTTGTAACTAGCTTTGGAGGATTTTATCAGGGATCGCAGCTTCTTACTGAGGCTGACCAGGGAGCTCCTCCACTCATGGGATTTTACTCTCTTTCGCAAGAGTTTCTTCCTTCTGTTGTACAGTTTGTTTATGGCAGGGGACCACCAGATTGGGTTCTTTTTTTTTTGGAGGATAGCGTCTTGGTTCTGTTTGGGATAGCACAATCCATGCACTCATGTAAGTGCTTATAAAGTTCATTGTGTAGGATTCAGTAGTCGTAACTGTATTGTCCATCTGCATGGGTGTCATGAAGTTCACCACTTCTGTCTTAAGAAGCATGAAGATGGCTTTGGAGAATTTTTTTACCGTGGTTTCCTTAATGGGGGGTGGATGCAGGATGTGGATATTTAGGGTAATTAGCTTATGGTCGGATCAGACCAATGAGGTGTTGACTTCAGGTGTGGAACACCGGTCACTCATATATTGGTAATGACTAGATCTAGGGTATTGTTGCCCCTGGTGGGGGTGTGGATAAGTTGATCCAGGGCATTGGAGTTTATGAATTCCAGAAAGCGTTGAGCGAAGGAGTTGGTACAGGAGTAGTTTTCCCAGTTAATGGTGCAGTACTTGAAATCGCCCATTATAAGGGTGTTTGGTTGAATCCTAATATTTTCCAGTACATCAAGAAAAGAGTGGGAATCCTGGGGCATGGTGGGTGATCTTTAGCAAGCTGCAATTTGGATAGCAGTTTTGCCCAGAGTTAGTTGCACTTGGATAACCTCGGCTACATTATGCTAAGCAACTAGCCTGGAGGTGTGGATATCCTTAATGAATATGGACACACCTCCGCCTTTGGTGTTCCGATCCAGGTTACATGGCCAAAAAGTGTGGTATGAGTTATAGCCTGGTATTGCAGGGGTGCTTTCTGGAGCCTTGAACCAGGTCTCAGTCACTGCACAGATATCTATGTTCTCCATTTTAAGGAGTGCCTCGAGTGAGTGCATTTTGAGATTTAGACTTCTAGCATTGATTAGCATCACCCTCAGTTTTTGCTTGCCTGTTCCTGTTACGGTGGTGAATTTGTCATTTGAACCTTGCCTAAAAAATGCACTATAGGGGCGGCAAGAACCTTAGCCAGTATCTGGAATCCCAGGGGTGACGGGCACAGGCCATCTCTGGCAAGCATCGTGGTCTGTCGACCATGTCATCCCAGGCAGACCGACACTGGATCCCTTTAGAATGGCACCAGAAGCTTAGCCAATTGTTGAAGTCAATCATTTTGCCCTTGTACTGCGGCATCATTCTGGGTGATGTCAGAATGCTACTCAGGGCTAGGGTCATATCTGCCTGGGCTACAAGATCGGAGAGCTCTTCCATGCCTCTTTTCATGTAATCCAGGGAGGTAGGTCTCAGGTCGTTCACACCAACATGGACAATGACGAAGAGTCATATTTGTACTTGTGGAGTGACTTGAGTGTGTGGGTTATGTGGCGGATCCTGGCACCTGACAGGTAGCCGACAGTAACCTTCTCCTTGTTTAGCCTGGTGAGTGGGACATCAGTGTGCCTGACTATAGAGTTGCCTATGACTAGTGTATTGGGTACGTTGTTTTGCCTTATTGGCTGTGGTTGAATGGCACGAGTCTGCGGGCTGTGTGTCATTTGGGTTGTGTTGGGGGGTGGAGGTTGCTTGCATTTCTGCTTTGGAGGTCTCTGCTGCTTGAGCAGATTATTATTGAGAGCCTCCGCAAATGTTTTTATGTTTCCTATGTGTGGATTTCGGTGGTGTAGATTTAGTGAGACTATGTGATGAGTGTGGTGTGGTGCAAGCGTTTACCTTCTCCTCTTGACTGTCAAGTTCAGTCTTGATTGGAGAGAGCTTTACCTCCAGTTTGGCTAGATAAGTGCATCTCTCTCGGATTGTAGTGTTGGGTGGTAGGAGGAGAGGGTTGTCTGTGTACATGAGGCAATTTCTACATTGCCCCAAGATGCTCAGATTTATCAGATAGACAGGAGAGAACACTGGGAGCTGACCCTTGGACATGCCTGAATAAAAAACTATCTTCCCCTAGATAAGTGAGGAAAGTGAGTACGAGTTGTTTTTCTCTAAGCAAGTGAGGAAAGTAAGTATCAAAACTGTTTTCGTCTAGGTAATGAGGAAGGTTGAGTGCTGTAGTAATTAGTAGGTTATTTTAGTGCTTACAAGTTCTGATCACAAATAAGCAAATTCAAGTGCTAAAAGTAAGAATCTGTATCTGGACTAAACTAGTTACAGGAAAGGGGGGAAACAAGTGCAAATGTGGGCTTTTAAATCAGTAAGTTGAGAGAGAGATGGAAAAACTGCCCAAACGGCCAATAACTACAATTTCTGGGCCAGAACCACTCCTTATGTGGTAGATAGGTTACCTAGTGCTTACCACTCTCTCTGATAAGCTAGAAGGCTTCCCTCCAACACAGAAAGCTTTGGGGGGCTCAGAAGCTTACATACAGTCCTGGATACAACAAATCTGAATCTGGACTACACTAGTTACAGGAAAGGTGTTTATATATATATATATATATATATATATATGTGTGTGTGTATGTATGTATATATATATATATATATATATATATATATATATATATATATATATATATATACAGAAAAGTAGCTAAAACAGCAGTCAAAACAATTCAAATGCAGTGCAAGCTAGCACACGAGTATGTAGCAATGTTAGACCAAAGAGTTTAAAAAATGCAACTAATTTAAAAATGACTAAAAACAATGCAGGAGGAGTCTATTAGGTAGAATGAGGTAAAGAGATGGGACTGGGGGGAGTTTCCCAGATTGAATCTACAGTGGGGGCGGGCAACTGCAAAAACCTCCAAATTTAAACAACACAGCAGTAGGGAAGGATCGGTATGGGAAAACCAACACCTTCAGCAGAGATCTGAAAAACTATACAGTGAAACAAACAATAACAGTGCACAACTCTGAAGTCAGCCAGCAGTGATATAAAAGTAGTAGTGCACAACTCTAAAGTGCCAGAAAAATATACTCAGCTCTGTACATCTCCAGATAGTTTGAAGAGCTCTCTTCTCAGAACACAGGAATGGTCTGTGCTGGGTGGGTTTGGTATGATGGATTGACCTGGGTGTAATAATTTATTAATACTCGCCCAGAACTTTTGTGGTTTATGATGGTTAGCCTGCTGGAATTGTAGGTAGTAGCTTTTTTTGTCAGACAGTATAACTTTTTTAGTTTCATTTCCCAGCTGTCTGAAGTTTTGTTGGTCTACTTGGTTTTTAGTTGAATGAGATTTGATTTATTCCAGTATTTATTTCTGAGATGGATTTTTTGCCTGGTTTCTTTTGAAAGCCATGGGGAAGATTTAGTTCTCATTCTAATAGAGTGGTTTGGTGCATGGTGGTCTAGTATGGCTAGGAAGTTAGAATTAAAGTAATTAACAGCTTCCTCCAGTGTGAGGTATTTTAAGGGAGACAAGTTGCATGCTCTTAGTTCTCTCTGGAAGAGATTGGGGTTGAAGTTTTTCTTGGTTCTAATTGTCCTAGATATGGTTGGATTAGGTAGGTTGGATTTAAGCCTGATGATGTAGGTTAGTGAGTGGTCACTTACATAATCAGGGAGGGTTCCAGCTTCATATGTCTGGGGATGATTATTTATGAGAATCCAATCTAAGGTACTTTTCCTGGTAGGGGAGGTAATGCTTTGAGAAAAAACAAAAAGGTTAATATGGCTGGTAGGGTGACTACTGCCACAACACTTCCAATCAATGTTAAAATCACCTAGGATTATGGTTTCTTGGGCTAAATTTTGGGATAACCAACAAAGGATATTTTCTATGGTGGCAATATTATTACCAGGAGGAAGATAGATACAGATAATATAGATGGATTTGAATGTGTTAAGCTGAAGCTTGGTAATAAGAATTTCAGCGTTGGAGTCTTGAGGTGGTTTATAGTTGTAGGTAGTAATCTGTAACCCAGATTTAAATAGGATAGCTACACCACCACCTTTTTTGGTTGCACAGTCAAGTCGCAAAATATTATAACCAGGTGGGATGACTTAATTGTCTTTAGTTACAGGTTTTAACCAAGTTTCTGTTAAACAAAGAATGTCAGAGGAGTAGACTTCCAAGAGAGCATGGAGTTGTGCAACGTTGTTATGAATGCTACTTATGTTGAGGAGAGCTAATAAGAGTGAGTTAGGTGGTTTGGTAAGGGAATGGATAGTAGAGGGGTTGAGGAGTTGAGTGGTAGTAGCAGTTGTTGGGCCTGCGTTTGGGGTGAATGTCTCCATCTTTTAAAGAAAGGAGTAGTATTTGTAGTCTAGGATTTGGGAATTTACTATATAGAGGTAGAGATTTTCTGGGATTGGAGAGTCCTATCTAATTTGGGCTGTCCTATGGTGTTTTGCTAGTAGATATTATGTTAACATGGTTAGTGAAAATAGGTAGAGAAGGAGAGGTAGATAGCTTATTGAGGTAGAAAAGGTGTGGATATAATGGGTGTCCATAGGAGCTGAGCAGGTAAGCTAAAGTTAGAGGTGGTAGAAGTGCAAGTGTGAGTAACCTCTGTAAGAGGGCTGGGGTGGGTAGCTTATACATCTGGAAGGGTAAGTTGTTAGGTTGCCGTTATAGGTTCGGAGGTATACTAGGTGTGGAAAGGAATAGGTGGAGGGTGTGGTGGCAGAGATAGGGAGTGGTAAGTGAAAGGAGGGAATTGGAGTTAAGTGGCCAATGGTGAAGGGTTTGTGATTGGTGGAAGAGGGGAGGGGTGTGGTTAGATGGCATAAGAGTAGGACCCCCTGGGGGTGGGTGGGTGGGATTTGGGGGTAGGGTAGCGGAGTGGGCCCGCAGGGCGAACGGAGCAGGTAGAGACAAGTGAAGGAGAGGCTAGAGAAGAAACTATCAGCAATGCTAGTAACTGTGGGAACGTTAGTCAAGCCATGAGTGGGAAAGATCAGAGATAAAACAGAAGTCTATGAGAAAAAAAAACAGGTGGGTGTAGACAGTTGAAGTAAAGGGTAAGTGAGAAAATAAGAGCAGGTCTAGGACTTGAGATGTGTAATTACAGAAGAAATATAAATGTATTTGTCATGTATAATACAACTGCCGCTTATTACAATGCATCATTGTTCTAAATTATGCATCAAAATAAAGGCAGTTCTGTATTTTGCAGTTTGTTTTAATAAGTTTTTGTTTTCTTTGAGGTTCAAATGTCTTTTATTACATTTTCTCACTTCTGCTACTGTACTTCTCTCCTTTAGATTTATTAAATCATGGCTTAGGAATGCTTCACTGAACTCTTAATTTTTCAGCATGACAGAGTACTACTCATTCTCTCTGCTCTGCATAAGACTAAAAAAAAACTGCTGTGTGTACTTTTCCAGTGAAGTCTCACCCCTGAGTGTAATGGCCACAGTGAACTGATGGTATGCAA
Organism: Protopterus annectens; assembly: GCF_019279795.1. NCBI lineage: Eukaryota > Metazoa > Chordata > Ceratodontiformes > Protopteridae > Protopterus > Protopterus annectens. The sequence continues at coordinate 473,965,512 of NC_056737.1, read as the reverse complement.
CATCCCGTTCCACAAATTGGACCTGTGCTGTGTGTCTGTGCCTTTACTCCTTTGTCAGTATAAGGTGGTACCTCAGCATTACAGCTGTTAAAGTACTTCTATTTTAGCCTTGTTTAGCCCCTTACTAGCTTCTCAGACAATAGGCCTCCTACTGATTTGTTTTCACCATATTTACTGTATATTTTTTTCACTGCGTTTTCATTTGTCCTGGAGTAATTGGCTTTTTCTTTCACCGTGGAGAAGTTGCTTGGTTGGTAAATGTGTGACTGCATGATCAGTTTTATTTAGCAAAGTCTTTACCTGTCCTATTCTACTTGCCAGACACTTCTTTATAGTTGAATGTTGTAGACAGTGGCCATCAAGGTCTTGTCATGTACAGTGCATTATTAGCAAAGCAGTTCTGCACTCACTTAATATGAGATGATGAGCAATGCTACTACTTTTAGTAATGACTCACTGTTCTGCTAAGCTTGCTGTCACAACCTACTAATCTTTCACTCTACCCTTAACAGAATCCACAGTGTCGTATAAGAAACTGTATAAATATTTCTATCTACGATTGCCTGTTATTGTTGATGTGGCAGATTGTCATTCGTTGCAAGTCATTATGACTAGTTAATGCACTGTATTCAAGCATTCATCTAAATTGCATTTTAGCACTGCCACACAGTATGTAGCTACAAGGCTGTTCATTTGTAGTTAAAGTATAACCCCCACACACACACACACACACACAGATGTCTGCTATCCCTGAAATGTTTGGAAGATATTAACTGACACTTAAAAAGATGTTCCCCAGTGTCTGCAGTAGGAAGTGTTTTCCTCCTAAAAGTTGGCAAAATGTGGTATACTTGCTCAAAAGTTACAGGTCATGTTATCTATGTCCTTGCATACAATGTAGTACAAAAATGAAGCAAGCTTCTTTTCTTGAATCTATATTACAAAATACTTTTAGCTGAGAGAGAAATATTTGTTTCTGTTGTATCATTACACCATTATTTATTATATTGTAACATAAATATACTTCAAAACATACTCCTTGACCATAACTCATTTGTTGGTAATATCTGTGTACTGCACAGCTTTCTATGGAAAAAAAAAGTTGTAGAAAAGAATAGTTTAGCAAGTGGATCACGGTAGAAAAGTGTGGTCAGCTGTGTCCATCGATGCTTACTTTCTGCAGCAAAGCCGTGGAAACATGTTCTTGCTACACTGTGCACATTTTCGTAACTGACTTCAGCAAGACTAAGATTATTATGCTAACACTGCTATACCTGTAATGCAAGTCTTCTCAGTCATGACTACATCTTATTCAAATATCTCTGCTAAGTGCATAATGTCCATATTTTCCATCCATGTTTTGACTTTGTAATCTGCTTCTTGAGTTAAATCTTATGGTATATATTTTTTTTGCATCTGTAAATGTGTGTTTTAGCATATCCTTCTACCTGTAAGTATGTTTTGTTCATTTCTTATGTGATAACCTTACCTGGAGTGTGCCTGAAAATGGTCCATTGAGATTGGTGCACTACCCCAGTAAACAAATGTAAGTAAAATAGGTGCAGTTGTTGACACACAAATAAATATTCCCCTATGTCTGTAGTACATCATGCAGGAAGAGACAAATTCCTGTGCCAAAGCACCCAAGAAGATGTGTTAAAAAAAAAAATCCCAAGACAAGTAAATGAAAACTGTATAAAATACAGGCAGGTTTCTAGTAAGTAAATCATACTGTTCCTATATTGTAGGAAGAAAAGAAACCTAAGAATTGAATTACGCTGTAATAACAATAAAAAGAAATACCAAATGTGAAATTCTTGACTATGCCCTACTAATTATCCATTATTATTAGCTTCTCTACTAGATTCAAGTAAAAACTCTACAGAGCAGGCCTCTCACATGGGATTCTATTATCCCTTTCTCTTTGTACCCTGATAAAAATCCCTGATAGGGAATCCAGTCTGTAGCCTGCAGTCCAGATGTCTCATGCGTCTTGCCAGTCTGTTACTGTCCCCTCTCTCATTATTTTCTCCCCAATACCTTGGTTCCTTTGCTGTTTTTTTTTCAGTAAATTCCAGCTGCCTGTTGACTATTCTTTGTACCCCTAATTAGAGTCAGCAAAATCTTTCTCCATTCTTGTGTTGGCTTAATTATTAAGACTATGTTCTGCTACTTTAAAAGCAGCCATACAGAATATCATGTTTGTATTCTCAAGCCGCGGTGGTGCAGCGGTAGCGTTGTTGCCTCACAGCAAAAGGTTCTTCTGTTCGATTCTCGACTGGAGTGCTTTATGTGTGGAGTCTGCATGTCCTCCCCGCAGTCGAGTGGCGTTCGAAAGACACGCGTGAATGGGTGTGCAGTTGTTGAAGGTTGGGCTTCGGGCTGGCAACTCGGCACCGTAAAAAAAAATATCTACTGCCAGTCATTAGCGGACCGGAGTTCCGCTGTGGCGACCCCTAACTGGGAAAAGCCGAAAGAAGAAAAACAACGTTGTCAAGGATCTGCACCCAATATTCCACTCTTTCCTTATTTCTTGAATTTATCACCTGTTTTCATCATCATCATCCTCCCAAGATTATAGATTTTTCCTTGTGTTTGAGAGATTGTGTGTGTAGATATATAATGGTTCTACTTTTAAATGTTGAATTCCCAAAATGTTGAAATTCAGAATATCGAGATTAGAATGCCGAAAATTCATTGTACTGAAATGTCACAATGCCGCGTGTTAAAATATCAGCTCAGCTGTTAAAACACTGTTGATGATTAAATTGTATTCTGTATGTTTTAGTGAAGTAAATAAGAAAAGATGGCCGAGGTTACCTTTTAAGCTCCGGTAAGTATCGGAGAGATGTATAGTAATTTGCAGTCTGACAACAGTGAAGTAGTGTCTCTGAGAGAGGGTTAAGGAGAGTTTGTTGCAGTTTAAACATGTAGCTCTGCAGCATGGCATGGTATGTTTACTGTTTTCTTCTATGTAGCGCAATGTTGGACTTGATTATATTTAAGTAGCAGGGGGGCTTGCCACCCTGCTTAAACTTGGCGAAGTTTAATATTGTTTGTTTTATATTTGTTGTGTGTTTTTGTGGTGGAGCTGAGGAAGTGTAGATTTGCTGTGTTTGTTTCGATATTATGGGACTCTGTTTTGAGGTTCTGGTCTCTCTGGATTTCGAGATTTTTGGTAATTCGAGATTTGAAAGTAGAACCATATGCATAATATACAAGCCTTAACTGTGTAGCTCTAAAATCTCCCTTCAAATCAGACAATCCTAAATCACTTTGTTCTGTTGTAGGGGTCAACTTATCCCACTTGACCGTTGCACTTTTCCATTCCCAGATAAATTCCTTCAACTCACTCTTTTTCACAACTTCTCTGTGGTTGATAAAATATGCTAAGACGTGAAAGACATTTTATGCTTTGTTAAGGGCAGATCCTGCCTCTTAAACCTGGTTGATTTCTTTGAAACAGTCACCAAGGCCATTGATGAGGGGAAGGTGGTCCACACAGCCTACCTGGACCTTGCAAAAGCCTTCGATACAATACCCCACTCTGGCATTATAGATGAGCTCACCAGCTTAAATATAAACCCCTATGTCACTAGATGGGTTGCAAACTGGCTCAAGGACAGAACCCACATGGTTAGAATTGCTGGAGCCATGTCAGACTCCAAACCAGTTACAAGTGGCATCCCACAAGGCTCAGTCCTGGGACCTCTCTTGTTCAGTATATATTTCTCGGAGGTACAGGCTAACACGGAAGGACTGTGGCTGACCAGATGACTGCAAACTGGGTGCCATAATCGACTCTCCAGCCGACACAAGCATCCTCCAAAAGGGCCTCATAGAAACAGACAACTGGTGCCAGAGCCATGGCCTCAAGCTAAACTCCAAAAAGTGTATAGTCACCCCTTTGGCAAAAACAAAGTGCCCACAAATTACCACATAGGTGGTAATCCATTAAGTACGGAAGAAGTAATTTGGGACCTGGGGACCCAAGTTGATAGCAGTCTCTCATTTGACAACCACATGGCCAAAGTGGTTAGAAAAACATTTTATATAGCCCACCTAATCATGAAGGGATTCACATGTAGATCAGGGGAGGTCATCGTGCCTCTTTACTCATCCCTCATCAGGCCCATAATTGAGTACAATGCCCCTTTTGGGATGTACCTTACCAGACACCTGCAGCAACTGGAAAGACCCCAAAAGTACCTCACCAAGAGGATCAAAGGGCTCAAATATGCTGCTTGGTTAAAGAAACTCCAGCTCTACTCAGTGGCATACCGCCTACTCAGAGGCGATCTGTGCCTGATGTATAAAGCCATGTCCAACCCAGAATTAATGGTCATGCTGCACCTCAGAAAATCCAAATCCCATCGAGCTTACGCGATCGAGAGACTTGAACCTCAACACTGAAATAAATAGGACATGCTGGAGGGACAGATTCATAACCCAGAGGCTCCCTTCACTCTGGAATAAAATCCCAATCCAGGTTAGGCAGAGTCCCTCATTGACTCTCTTCAAGAGGAAGCTTGATGAGTGGAGGTTTACCTCGGGTATCACTTCTGTATCACTGTTGGACAGAGGCACAGTATACTAACCTCAAAAGGGCATAGCAAAATTCATTTAAAATGGGTAGTGAAAGCCAAACACACTCTGGCTGGGCTTATAAATGCCCTAGGGCAGATAGCCTAGTATGAACCTATGCCTGACCTATATATATAAAACCTAGAAGAAGAAAAACATTTTCACTTCTTGTGTCTTGCTGTCCATATCCAAGCTTCCATTTTTTTTTGTGTTTTGTTTAGTGTCTTCCTACATATCCTTTGTTATCATAACATAATCCTTTTTAATATACTCCTAAGTACTTCATTTTACTGTGTCCCAAAAATGTGGGTATTGCTGAACCGCGTCATGTATAGGTACATAGTTTTCAACGGTAGCCTTCACTTTATCTTCTTAATCCTGAAAAGACTTGAAGCGGTCTTAAAAGTTGCCATAACACTGAGATGCCAATTTTTTTTTAATTACCATACCAGTTATATTCATGGGTTTGAGTCCCTTATTTTCATTGCTAGTGGCTCTAAATATAAAGCAAATAAAGGGGAAAGAGGACACCCCTGCCTAGTTCCTCTGTTTAGACAAAACTTGTCTGAGAGGAACTCTTTAACATAAATTTTTGCCTCTCCCTCATATATCCTTGTAATTAATCTTATTATTGTATCTGGAATGCAAATACTTTCATTGCCCTACTCCTGAAATCCCAGCTTACTCTGTTGAATGCTTTTTCTGCATCAAGGTTCAACAGCAGCAGCAGTAGTATTTTCTTACATTCTTCTTCCCTTTGGATCATCATTGTTCTATTAACGTTGTGAAATGTTTGCCTCCCCTCCACAAAACCATATTGATCCATAGCTATTAATGTTGGCAACACCTTTGCCATTCTTTTTGGAATTGTAGGTGTAAACCTTCTATATGGGTTGAAATTTAAATGGACTTGTATAGAGCTGGGTCATATGGGTCTTTGCAGGCTTTAGGTGTTGCAGCCACCACAGCTTTCTTCCTCGATGGTGGTGTTTTTCCCCCTCCTTTTAAAATACTGTTAAACAAGACCTTCCAGAATTTCCCTCCTAGCTTCCACAGGAATACCATCTATTTTTGGAAAAATTACTGTAGATCGATTATACACAGATATTGAGGAAAACAGAACATAGTTCATTTTTAGTAAATTACCTATTTTATCTGTGTTGCAAAGACAGATTCATTCTAGTCTGCTGTTTCATTATATCTTTTTTGAAAAGGGTAGTTCTTTAAGGAAACCCACAGATTGTCTACTCATTTAAAAGTTTACTACACTAATGGTGGAATTCTGAATAAAAAAAGGGACAAACCTCAAGTCATAACTTACTCTAGTAAATATAATTGTTATTGAAATTGTCATATCAAATTGTGTGCCTCAGAACATCTAAGATTGGGAATGGAATTGCAGCGTTTGCCACACTTTTTGTTATTGTGAGGCTATTATTGGTAAAGGAGGGGTATGGTACAATGTTAGAAATACCAGATTATCCCCAATTCATTCAGAATTCTCTTGTTTTAGATTTCTATATGTGAATAGTGTAGCACTCGTGGGTTACTTCCTCATATGCTTGGCACTCATTTTCAGGGACTTGTCCATTTAAAACTGAATTATTGGTGGTGTAATAGTGCTAAGTAGTTGCACTCAGCGTCTTTTCTTTCTAAGGGTTCTAATATACTAGATTTAGGAGTAACTAATGATGTGACTTATGTTGAATTTTATAGGAAGAGAGACATTAAAGTAATTCAGATCATATTTGAGTAGAATAATTTGTCAACATTTCCAGGAAAATAGCCCTCCTCAAGTTGTATGTACATTTAAAGCCTGTTGACACTGAGAAGCTGAAATTAAATATTGCAAAAAGGGACTGGAATAATTAGTGTGATGCAGTCAATGTGATTATTCATAGTGTTTGGAATACACTTTTTAGCATTTGAACTTGTGCAGTGGTGGCTTGGGAAATAGACTGAAATTCAACAGGAAGAAGTATCTTTTGGGTATGAAACACAAAATTAGTATTAATAAAATGAAAGTAAACAATGCCTCTATAGTTTTAAAGCGAACAATTTTAGATGCTTAAATAAATTCCTTGTCTAAAACACCAACAAAAGTCTCTTAATATTTAAATTCACAAAAAATAAGCAGTAGCACTTGTAGGTCGTTTGGTTTATAACAGTGTAATCTGACTTCCCAGCTAGAGTAGTCTTATCCTTTTCTTTTTCATTCTATTGATGTCTTAGATAAGCAGAGGGAGGACCCCCCCCCCACACACACACACATTGCTTTTCAAGTCCCTTACCCATCAAAAATCTGTTCTGCCATTAAAGCTGAACTTGCTACATTGGTCAGAATCAGAACCACACCTTTTAGAAAGTCTGGTGTCTGTCCTACTAAGATGGAGAATTCTCCCCCATGTCTTCTCATTATTTTTGAAGTAGTGGTTTATTTTGTGGCAGGACCTGCTTCTCCAGCATTGTCTGTGCATACCTAAGCTTCAACAGTCTTGTTCTTTCATTACAGTATGGAGGTGTGGTGTAATAGAGGCCTTGATTTATGCAGAGCTTAAGGCATTCATTGAATTCCAACTTTTAACGTGTTTTCTATCCTAACCTACTCTAGTTCATCTGAGAGATGTGAAGGTGGGTCTCGTACAAAAAGCTTAATTTTCTACAGGTCCCAGTGATTTGATGGATTCTACTGCTTTTGGTGTAAAGTTTTTGGTGTAAGAGTGCCATGTAGTGAACTTATGTTTTCTGACATCAGCCCAAGCAGCATTGGCCAAGTCAGTGCAGGTGCCTCTGACATTGGGTTACCTTACAACCAAGTCTTTTGTGTATTTATTTGGTTGTTTACCTGAGTAAAGCAATGATTTATATGGACCGTTTTCAGGCCTAGTTCATTTTATACAATATTCGAGAATATACAATATATTTATATATAGTGACAAACAGTATTGAACTATATTGAAAGTAATAAGAAGTTAAAAAATTTAGATCACTTGAAGAATCACAACTTCATTCACTACTACTAGTATAGTTGGCGTACATTTTGACTTCCATTTTGTAGTAATCGTTTAGCAGCCGCCATAGTTAGAGACATCAAGGCTTTACCATGTCTAGATAGCTCTGATTCTGTATCGTAGCTGAGAAACTTCATCTCCCTCGTCACACCAATATTCCCATCCAACATCTCTGACAGTGCATCCCACAGGGACTCCTTAAAGTCTGCCAACTCACTGCACTCCAAGAAAGTATGTTCCCAATTACCTCTTTCTTACCTGTAATACCACCAACATTTGCTGTCTACGTGAGGAAAAAATTCTCTGGAGTCTACTTGGGGTATAAAAATATGTATTTAAAAATTTATAAGCAAAAATTCTGTTTAAAGCTTCTTCCATTTTTTCCAGCCCTTTGTTGTTTGTGTAGATATAATCCATCAGCGTTTCATTTGTGTTAAGCAGGTCTGTGTGCAGTTGTCTTATAACTTCATGTAGGTTACTGGAAGTCATGTCTGGAGGTCGCATTGTTTTTTGCTGAACAGCCGCAGAACTTTCCCCAGTCAATGTTTCTTCCTCACTTTTGTAGCTGATCCCACCCCCCCAGATGCTCTATTTCTTTTTTCCTGGCATCCAGGCATTACACTTACTAGCCAGTTACTGAAGATTACCCATAAACACAAAAGTGTACTGGCCTTCTCTGTGAGTTTCTGTTTTCACACTGGGAGAGAGAGAGAGAGTTAAGCTGTTACTTAATGTGCAGCTACCTTGGAAGTGAAGAGTAGTAAAGCAAGAAGTAATTTGCTTCTCTGTTGAAGAATAGGAGGCCGTTGAACAATGGCTCATTATGGGGGTGGAGTGTGGGGTGGCCAAGAGTTCTGAAATGACAGATTCTATTTCTTGTGATTTAAAGTGTGGACAGTTTTGATGAGCAGATGTCAGGGGTAGTCTGCTTTCTAGCATATGATGCATTTGCCAGTAATGACCCTACCTTCTGGGAAGAGGGGAAAGTGTTAGATCCTTTGGCCCAGAACAGGGGTTTTATTTACCTTAGTCTGATATATGGAATTGAAAGTTGAGATTTGGATGCAACAGAAATTAATGAATTTCAGTTGGTTGGTTCTTTTTAGTTAGAATGTTCCAATTATTTGGACTGGATGTTTAATTTTTGTTGTTCCAAAGATTTTTTCTTTTGTCTTTTTGTTCTTAACTTCCTGATTAGAATGTAATTTATTCTAGAGAGATCCTGTTTGACATTGGCTAGGCCTGCCATCATCAAAACAGTCCTGTGACCTTCCAAGGTATCAAGAACCTGTCTCTTGATTTCCTCCTAGACATAGCATGACCTTACCCACCCCTGCTTCAGGTCATTTGGCTTTAATCGTCTAATTTCCTTGATACAGAGGGTTTGTTGGATATTCCTTGGAGTAGGACCAGAATGTCCTGCCATATTGACCCTTCCATGGAAGATGATGGAGTTTGGTGGGGACTTGTGAAATGGTAATGGTGAGGCACAATTTGCCCGGTCAGGAACTCTGCTGTCGACACAGTAGCCGCAAGTCTGTTATACTGATTTTTCCCTGAACATCATTCTGTGTGGGCCCTTCCTCCTTGAATATAAGAGATGCAGTCAGTGCTACCTGGTGTCAGTTGGATAGTGCAGTCTTGTTTTTCAACCCTTGTCAGATACTGTTGTGTTGGTGCAGCACCCCTAAAACTGATTGTTTGTTTTTGTGGAGGTACTGAGGAAGAATCTACTCCACACACTCAAATCTCTTCAGCCTCCCCTCGGTAAGGAATTTGAAGCATTGTATGGGTTAGGAAAGTGGACCTTTGTGTCCGCTATGCACTGAATTATTGTTCTGGGTAGTATAAATTTTGCAGTGGGCGTGGCCAGGATGGCATGAGCTGCCCTAGCTATTGGTAGACATACCTGGCTATAGGCAACTGCTTTTGTTGAGCATAATAAAGCAGTATTTGTGGATGCACATTTTGAAGCCTGCTGTTCTTTGTACCTGAAATTGCCAGTTTATTAAAGGCTCGAAGTAGAGAAAGATAATCACTGTAAGCATCTGGACAAACTTTTCATTCTTTCTGGTGGTCCTTTCCTTGGACTCAAAGGAGCCAAAAAAAGCATCTTTTTCTATATGCCCTTTGCAGCTTGCAAGGTACAACCAATCTTCTGCCAGGAGCCAACAGCATCCTTGGTCTTTCACCAGTGGATTCTAACATTGCTAGGGTGAAAGAAGCCTCACCGAAGTAGGATCACATTAGTCTTGATTTCCATAATGATTGTCTCCCAGGGAGACCGTTGGTGAGAGTATTCCCTTTACTCTTCCCATTAACCATGATATCCAGAGACTGATAGATAAGGGAGGTTATTAAAGACAGTTTGTTTTTTACCATACAAATCCAGGCCATATGATACCTATCACTGCTAGAATTGCCATAACACCCAAAAATACAGGCCAGGAAAGAGAGGGAGCAATGGCTCACAAGGTGCTGTAGAATAGGTTCCAATGGACCAAAAAAGGGTAAGGATTATACTCTAGATTCTTTTTTGGTACCAGGGAAAGTCGCAGGCTCTGAGGCCCATCGTAAGCCTCAGTGACCTGAATGCCTTTGTTCTTAAGAAATCACTCTATCTTATCAAACTGCATTTCCTCCTTCCATGTCTGCCAAAGGAGACTAGATATGCTGTTCTGGTATGAAGGATATATGCCTGCACACAAACATTGCCAAGTTATGTCAGGGGTTTCTTGGCTTCGGAATATATCATAGTTGCTTTCGGTTTGTGACTCACTGTTAGTGTTACTCCAGTGGTAGTGGTTTATCTGTGACTGAGAGTAATCTGTGTTTTCTAATCTAGTCAGTCATATTTGAGAATTTGCAAACTGCAGTTTCATTTAATTCAGGTTGTGCTGGTACAGCTGTGTCCTTGGGTGGGAATCGCAAATAGTCCAGTTAACGTAGTGTAGTACCAAACCCCAGAGCCATCTGTGTAACCTGTTCCACAACCAGCAGTAGCCCACCCAAATACAAGCCTGGTAAACATGGCTAGATATGCAATTCCCAAATGTCTCATTTGCCATCTTGGTGTATATGGGTATCCTGAGGCAATGTAGCTATTGTCACATGTTCACAGGCAACCATTTAGTCCATAAAACAAATGCAGTATATGAGAGAGGTGCATACACAGTTTCACTGGAAGCAAAAACAAAAATCTCGCGTACAGACAATGTTGTCAAGAACACCCACACAAACCAACCTCTGCTGACACTAAAAAGCAATCTTCCCAAATCTCAAAGACCTCCTAAGCCTGTAAATGGTAATGCCCATCCTTGGCAGTCTCTGAAACACTCACCAAAAGCAACACATACTCCTTTCAGTGGATCCCCAAGAGCAAAATCTATAAGGCAAGCCAACACATTTCCCCAACTCTTTTCACAGGAGACTCCATTGTACAACACACACATGCCTCACTCACCAGAGTGAACAAGGAGAAGATAACAGTTGATTGGGTGTGTGACTGGCTCTAGATAAACAGTCAAGTCAGTCCACTAAGTACCTGTATGATTCTATCCTAGTCCATGTGGGAGTTAACCCGAGGTGCACTTTCCTGAACTATATGAAGAGAGACATTGTTGATCTCTCTGAATATATATGTCAGGCAGGGTTATGTGCCTTGCAAGGAGCAGCATTCTACCTTTACCAATAATGATGCCACAGTATGAAAGATGATTTACTTCAATAATTTGCTTAATTTCTGGTGTCTTTCCAAGGGGCTTCAATATTTTGTCAGCATGGGAGGACATGGTTAACAGACCCCATTGCTTTTTAAAAGATGGTCTGCACCTATCTCCTGTAGGCTTTCAAATATTGGCTAAAATGTTATCCACCCCCTAGAGCCTTTTTAGGCAATGCCAAATTGACAATCCTACTGGCATAGAAAATAAAACTCCAGAAACCTAAAGGTGTTACTGCTCAATGCTACGAGCCTAAACAAGGAACTCCACACCCTATAAGCTCTCCTCATCCTGGGAAATACAGGCATCTGTGCTGTTACCCAGACATGATTTAAATGTGTGGAAGACGCTGACGTACGTTCTGCAGATTTAAACCATCTACTACAGAGATGGGGACAAAAGGTGGAGGAGTCTCCATCTGTATTGGCAACAAGCATAACTCTTAAACACAACCATGCCCTGGAATGTATCCATGTTCAAATCACCATAGACAAAGCCCATACTATATCCTGGCAAGCTGTAGGTCACTCTCTATGTCCCTGGAATCTTTTAGCTAATATCTAGACCTACTGGAGCCATTCACATTTAAACCAAATACCCTATTCGTGGGAGACATTTAACTACCCCTCTATTGACTGGGAAATGTACACTGGCTCATACTCATGGGCACAATATTTCCTGAATTTACACAACTACCCTTGATAGTGCGTGCACCCACCAGAGGTTCAAACATACTAGTCTGTTTTCTCATCAATATGGGAGAGTGCTGCCCCCCCCCCCCGTGTTACATCCTTACTGGTGAAGTTGAAGAACAAAGCTGTCTCCGAAATAAAAAATAACCTCTGTAACCTCAGTAAATCCTGTAACAGTTGGAACTATTCCAAATCAAGCTACACCCTATTAAGTGATAGGTTTGGGAGGGGTATTGAATTTTGAAAAACTGACTCCCAACAACCTATGAGGAATTATTCATAGAGACTCTCTGCAACCATATAAAATGGCTGTATAGAGGCTGCTGTACGAAGTTAGCCCAAAACAAACCACATTAGTGGAAGCCTAATCTTAATAGTGTAGATAACAAAATGGGAAAAAGTCATGATTAAAGTAGGAAGAGCAGCTCCCATAATGATAGAAGTTCTCTAATTAAACTAAGAGGACCGATTAAATCCAAAAGGCCAATTACGAGTTCAAGATATCCTCACAGTCTTAAGGTATCCACAAGACCCATCTCCAGGTATGTCTGAAACCTAAAAGGCAACACACATCAGTGCACAGAATTGGTGGTTAGTGTTGCCACCTTCACCAAGCAGAGAGACTTAACGAATTTGCTGTCTGACATATTCAGTTCAGAATGCAACCCCCACTTCCTGCCTTCCTTCATGAAATATCCACTAACAGAACCCCCCTCCCCCAACTGTTAACAGGGAGCAAGTCTTGGCAGTGCTCACTAAGGCCAGAAACACAGCCTCAGTGGACCCTGACAGCATCCTGTGATGCCTCCTAAATAGCTTGAAACATGACCTAACTGTACCACTTTTCAATTATAGCTCAAAAAAGGCTTTGTACCACGAGAATGGAGGACTACGACAGTTATTCCACTTCACAAGGATGTACCATAGACTGACCCTGGAAACTATACAGACCTGTTGGTCTGATTAGTCTCATAATCAAAGCCATGGAATGAATTATAGAAATAAAGACATAGGTAACTTCAGACACTGGACCCAACCCAGTTTGGCTTTGTCAAGGCAAGATCATGCCTACTAAACCTTTTGAACATCTTTGGGAAGGTCACCAAGCCAATGGATAAGGGGAAAATGGTGCATACTGCCTACCTGGACTTGGCTAAGGAGTTTGATACAATACTCCACTCTAGTATAGTTGATAAAACTCCAAAGTGAGCATAAATCCCTACATGCTTCACAGGATTGTCAGCTGGCTTTACAGACAGGACCCAAGAAGTCAACATTGGTGATATCACCTCAACTAATAAACTGGTCACCAGTGCGGTGCCTCAGGGCTCTTGTGCTGGGACTTCTATTTGGAATCTGTTTCTTGGAGGTCATGGCTAATGTCAAGGGCCAGGCCTTTTGGTTAGCAAAGGTCCGTAGATTACTGCAAATTGGGAGCTATCAAATTCTCCTCATGAAACAATCATTTTAGAAGAGTATCTAACACAGACACATGACTGGTGCTAAAGTCATGGACTAAACCTCATTGCCAAGAAATGCATTATAGTGCCTTTTGGAAAAACTGCCACCCAGGCTAATTACTCCATCAGTAAGACACCCCTAAGAGCTGACCCAGTAGTCAGGGATATGGAAACATAATGTAGATAGTAATCTGGCCTTTGACTAACATGTGACCACGATAGTAAGAAAATCATTGTATGTCACTCAACTTATAAGTAAGAGCAGTTCTAAGGAAGTTATAATGACACTTTATTTGGTCCTTATCAGACCCATCTTTGAGTACAGTGCCCCCTTTGGCTTGTACCTGACTAAACATATGCATCAAATGGAATGCCCACAAAGGTTCCTTTCAAGGAGAATCCTCTGTATAAACACATTGTCCTCTACAGATCACCTTACAACTGTTTCACTTTATTCTGTTTCGTAGAGGTTACTGAGAGGCAGTCCATGCTTGGCATACCAGGTATTCTCTGATCCAGCTGTGACCAACCGTTTTGCAAATCCACAAACTGAACAGCATCAGAACCACTTGATCCAAGGATTTAAATTTTTCTAATGTCCTAAACAAGACATGATGGTGAGACAAATGTGTTTCATTGGATCCCCATGCTCTGGAACAGGCATCCTGTTCATGTGCAGGAAAGTCTTTCCTAACCATATTTAACCTTGACAAATGGATGGGAAGTCAGTAATTTCATTCGCATGTCTGTGATAGACATAGGCATGCGGTAATGTCCAAGCTAACATACCCCCTCCACATAACCTCTAGAAACTTCCTTGCTAACATGCCTCCTCCTAATAAACGCCCATGATAAATAGGGACACAATTAGGTTGGACTGCATGGCTAGGCTTATAAAGTCCTTGGTGGTTGTTAGCCTAGTGTATAACTATAGGTTCATCAACGTGTTCTAGGCTAATGGCCCTGGGGCCTTTACAAGCCTAGCCATACGATTAAAAATGAAAAAAAAAAAAAAAAAACAACGGTACCAAAGAGTGTAAAGTTTATTAAAATTCCTTAGCGCCTTGGCCAATGGGCCTTCCAGGAGTAATTTTATTACACTTACAAACCAGCTTAAATAGTCATGGAAAAAATACAATTAGCAAACACTTAATTATCCAATCATAAATTTCCGGTTACCCTCTTTGTTGAGCCCAAAAGGCTCAAAAGTGCCATGCTTTAAAATAAACAATGTCTCCTTCCTTAAAAGTTTTTCCTTTAAGCTAGTGCACTCACCCGTACGTACCTCAACTTTTTCCAACACACAACTTTTAAGAAATTCAGGATTAGCATGATGAAAAGATATAAAAATGACCTCCTAATGGGCTATCCAATTTCTTACATCCCTAACATGCTCCTGAAACCATACCTTAAAACTTCTAGTAGTTTCCCTAATATAATGCAAATAATATGCACATTTCAAGACATAAACAACTCCTGCCGTCTTGCACGTATATTCACTAATAGCCATAAACCTGTTGCCATTAATATTTGGAAATTACATAACCAGTTGTTTACAAATAAAACATTTGCCACAAGGTATAGTTCCTTTAGTGACTGTAATGCTCATACTAACATCTGGTGGAAGAAAATGGTTATAAATAACCACATCAGACAAATTTCTAGCTCTTCTATAAGAGATGTTTACACGGCTAGACCCCCCACACACAGATCATTATCTCGTAGCAACATAGGCTAAAATTGTCTAACTTCTTAATTACTAAATCAGTAATTACATTAAAAGTAGTTACGAAATAAGTTTGTTTTATTTTTGCCAATATTATTTTCCAAATTCTGTAAATAAAAAGTCTTATGTCCAGACATCAGTAGCAGTTTTCTCCCTGTTGTTCATAACATTGCATAGCCCACTGCTACTCTGATTAATATTTGAATTATTCCTCTCATAATTTTTTGTTTAGCTTGTGCCACAACCCCTCTGTCGTATCCTGTACTTATAAACATTTGTTCATCCCCCAATACTTTATCAAATAGGTGATCAATCCCACGCAACCTGTTTATCCTTAAAAATTCATTATAAGGAAGCGCAGAGATTAAATGGTGTGGATGACAACTCGTCCCATATAAAAACTAGTTTCTCTGGTTAAAATTTCTATGGATACCAGTCTCCAAGCCATTAAGTTGTATATCCAAAAAGCTTACCTCATGACCCAGCTGTACACCATCAAACTGGAGCCACATATGATTAACTTGCAAATCTTTAACAAAAAGCTGGGCCTCTCTACAGGTTCCATTACACAAAAAAATCAAATCGTCTATAAATCTAAAGTAAACATTTACCCTAGATTTAGATTTATAGAATAAATGGGAATAAATAAATTCCTCAAATTTGGCCATCACCAAATTCGCATACATGGGGGCAAAAGCTGCCCCCATAATTGATGGAAAATCTCCCAATTGAAAGTAAAAAAAAAATATTTTTTAAACAAAAAAGAACCAGGGACATGGGAGAATCACCCAGAAAATGAAAAAGGGCTTGCATACCTATATCATGTCTTATGTTTGTATAAAGACTCTTATCCATACAAAGGCAGAACATATTGTCGTTCAATACAGTATTCTTAATTTTATTCAAAAAGTCCTGTCTATCACGGATGTAGGACAGAGTGTTAAGGACATAATTTTTCAAATATTCATGTAACAGGATAGAAATATTTTTCAAAAAATACTTTTCAGCCGATACAGTTGGCCTAACCTGCAGAATATTAATACCGTTATGTGTTTTAGGAAGGCAATAGAACATTGCTATACTTGTATTACCCACAGTAAACTTTTTTCTAAATCAGCAGTTGTAAAATAGCCTAACCTTAAACCTTTCTTCAGTAACAAGTGATTTGCATCAATGGCTTCATTATACTTGGAAATGTCACACTTCTCATACACTATCTCATTATTCAAGTGAGCATAACACATTTCTAAATATTGCCTATAATGCAAAATCACAACTTGGTTTCCCTTAGCGGATTGTTTAACCACCAAATTTCTATCCCAACAAAAATCAGAGAAGGCAAGCCAGTGTTCCTTACTGAAATTATACCAAATATTAGATTTGTTATTCACACATTCCCAGTATAACTGTTCAGTCTCAAAATTTAAGATGGAAATATAACTTTGAATTTTAGTATTAGTAAAAGGTGGAATATAACAACTCTTTGTGTTAATTGTATTTGCATTCACAGTAAAATTATCAAGTTCCTGAGAAGAGCAACAAGAATAAAAAGAATCATCAGAATTGACATTTAAATTCAATAAGCCACCGTTGTCATTTTTATTAAAAAAAATCGGATAAATTTAACTTTTTACTAAGCAAGAAAATTTCTGTCTTAAGCATGTGCAATCTAGATAGGGCTGTGGGGATAAACTTCTATTTTTTTGTGTGGTTGCTAACCATAGGATTACCCTGGCGTAGTGCCACCTGACCTTAGTTCCCAGTGTCTCTGTCGAGTAGAACCACTGGAGTTATCCCCGGGGTGAATTTTCTGTTTCCCATCCACTCATCGGGATTTGTCTTGAAGAGGGTCAGTGAGGTGCTCTGCTTGACATGTATGGGAAGCCTGTTCATAGTATGGGCAGTCTCTGGGTTATGAACCTGTCCCTCCGGCATGTTCTGTTAATTGTGGTAATGAGGTTGAGGTCTCTGGAGCGTGTGGTGCAGAAGGATTGCGATTTCTTTAAATGTAGCATTTCTAACACAGCTGGGTCAGACGTGGCTTTGTAAGTCAAGCAGAGATCGCCTCTAAGTAGGCGATATGAGACAGAATAGTTGGAGTTTTTTGAGTCTGTACATATAGGACAAGTGTTGAAGGCCTGGGATCCTCTTTGTGAGGTATGTTTGCGGCCTCTTCAGTTGTTGCAGGTGTCTAGTGAGGTACATGCCAAATGAGGCATTGTATGTGATGATTGGCCTAATGAGGCAAGAGCAGAGGGAGACAATGACCTCTTTCTTCCTGGATGCAAAACCCTTAGTAATGAGATGTGCCACATAGAAGGACTTTCTGATCACAGTGGCAATGTGGTGATCAAAAGAGAGGTTGCTGTCAACCTGTGTTCCCAGATCTCTTATAATGCCTTCTGTGTTCAGTGGACTACCATCAATGTGGTAATTCATGGGAACTGGATTTTTCCCAAAGGGGATGACGACACATTTTTTGGCATTGAGCTTACGGCCATGGTTCTGACACCAGCCGTTGGTCTCAGTGAGGCCATTCTGTAGACTGTTGACCTCATTTGGGGAGTTAATGGCTCCCAACTTGCAATCATCTGTGAACTTTGTCAGCCAGAGTCCCTTTGTGGTTTCCTGGACTTCAGAGAAATAGAAACAGGAGAGGACCCAGGACCGAAACATGTGAGACACTGCTTGTGACTAGTCAGCAGTCTGACTTGGAGTCAGCTACTTTCACATTGTGGGGTCTCTCTGTGAGCCAGTTTGCAACCCACCTAGTGATATAGGGGTTGATGCCAAGCTTTGAGTTTTTCTATGATTCCTGAGTGGGGAATGGTATCAAAAGCCTTGGCCAGATCAAGCTAGGCTGTATGAACCACCTTACCTTCATCCACAGCTCTGGTGACTGACTCATAGAAGTCAACCAAGTTGAGCAGGCATGATCTACCCTTCACAAAACCAAACTGTGTGGGATCCAGAGTTTGGCGATTCCCTATATCCTTGTTTATTAGGACCATAATGATGCATTCCATAGCTTTGCATATCAGACTCGTCAGCCTAATGGAGCGATAGTTCCCAGGGTCTGTAGTTGCTCCTCCTTTGTGGAGAGGGTTGACTGTAGCAGTGCACCATTCGGTAGGGGCAAAGCCTGAGGTGAGGCTGTGATTGAACAGGGCACACAGGTGAGGTGCCAGTTCACTCTGTAGTTCATTTAGAACGCAACCAGGGATATCGTCAGGTTCCATAGAAACTGTATTCTTGGCCTTGGACAGTGCTGTTTTTAACCTGTGCAGCAGTAATACTGGATGCTTGGAAATCTACTTGTATTGTGATTGGTCCTTTTGGGGGGGGGGTAAGATTGGCACTGAATCGGCCAGTATACTGGCAATATCTGTTGGCTCGGTATAGGAGGTGCCATTGTGCAGTAGCTCAGAGCAAATTTGGTTATTGCCATGGAGATTCTTTACATAACTATAGAAGGCCTTGTGGTTGTCTTTACTATCTACTGCAAATCTGTTTTCATAGCTAGCTTTAGAGGATTTGATGAGGTATCTCAACTTTTTGTTGAGACTGTTGAGAGTTTTTCCAGTCTTGGGACTTCACCTTATTCCGCATCAGTTTCCTCCTTCTGTTGTGCAGCGGACCACCAGATTGGCTTCATTTTTTTTTGGAGGAGAGCGTCTTGGTTCTTTTGGATATGGTGAGATCCATGCATTTGTGTACATGTTCGTACAGTGCATTGGTGTATAATTCTGCAGTCACGCAACTATTCTCCATTTGCATGGGTGCCATGAAGTTGGCCACCTCTGTTTCTAGGCACCAAAGTTAGCTTTGGACAAGTTTTTCATGGTGGTTACCTTTGTGGGTGGGAGGGATGGGGATTTCCAAGGTGATTAGTTTTGTGGTTGGATCTAACCAGGGAGGAGCTGACTGTTGGTGTAGAGCAACGGTCTCCCATGTTAGTAATGACCAGGTCAAGGATGTTGCTACCTCTGGTGAGGGTAAGAACGAGCTGGTCCTGGGCATTGGAATTAATGAACTCCAGGAAATGTTGGGCAAGTGTATTGACACATAAGTAGTTTACCCAGTTAATGGAGGGGTGGTTGAAGTTGCCTAGTAAGAGAGTGTTAGGTTGGACCCTAACATTCTCCAGGGTGCTTAGGAACATGGAGTGCGAGTCGTGGGACATGGTTGGGGACCTATAGTAGGCTACAACCTGAATCGCTGTCTTACCCACTGTTAGCCACACCTGAAGTATCTCTGATGCGTTATGTTGGGCTACCAGTCTGGAGGTATGCATATGCTTTATGAATATGGAAACACCAGCGCCTTTGGAGCTTCGGTCCAAGTTCTGGGGCTGAAAGGTGTGGAATGAGTTATAGCCTGTTAGTGCAAGGGTGCTTTCTCCTGCCTTGAACCAGGTCTCTGTTACAGCACAAATGTCGATGTTCTCCATTTTAAGTAGTGCTTCGAGTGAATGCATTTTGAAATTTAGACTTCTAGCATTGACCAGCATGACCTACAGATTGCATTTGTTTGTAGCTGTTACGGTGGTAATCTGTTCTTTGGAACACCGCCTAAAAAATGCACTATAGGGATGGTAAGAGCCTTGGCCAGTGTCCGGAAGCCCAGGGGTGACAGATGCAGGCCATCTCTGGAAAAAAAAACATTGAGATCTGTCAGTCATGTCACCCCAGGTAGACAGATACTGGATCCCCTTAGAATGACACCAGAAACTTAGCCAATTGTTGAAATCAATAATTTTCTGCTTGTTCTGTGGTATGGGTGATGGTAGGATGCTGCTCAGGGCTGGGTTCACACCCACCTGGGCTACATAATCTGAGAGCTCCTCCATGTCTCTTTTCATGTAGCCTAGGGTGGTATGTCTCGGGTCATTCACACCCACATGTACAATGACAGAGCCATATTTGTACCTGTTGTTGAGGGACTTGGGTGCGTGCATTATGTGGCGGATCCTGGCACCTGACAGGCAGCTGACTTAATTTCTCCTTGTTCAACCTAGTGAGTGGGACATCAGTGTGCCTCACTATTGAGTCACCTGAGACTAGTTGTGCCTCACTATTGAGTCACCTGAGACTAGTGTGTTGGGCATGCTGTTTTGTCTTGGGGGCTTTGGATGAGTGGCATGCTGTTTTGCCTTAGGGGCTTTGGTTGAGTGGCATGATGTTTTACCTTAGGGGCTTTGGTTGAGTGGCACACTGTTGGGGAGTTATGTGTCTCATGATTAGTGTTGTGGTGGTCAAGTGCGCTTCTGCCTTGGAGGTCTGTGCTGTTTGGGTAAATTTTTATTGAGAGCTTCCACAAAGGTGGGTTGTGTTTTTATGTGAAGGCAGTGCTGGTGTGTGTTCTGTAGGGCTGTGTGTTCCATGTGGTGTGGTGCAAGTGCTGACCTTTTCCTCTTGACCAGCTATTCCAGTCTTGGAGAGTGCGTGGCTTCCAGTTTGGATATACAAGTGCATCTCTCATAAGTCTGAGTGTTGGAAGGTAAGAGGAGAGGGTTGTCTGTGTACATGAGGCAGTTACTACATTGCCTCAGGATGCCCAAGTTCACCAAGTTAACAGGAGAAAGCACAGGGAACTGACCTTTAGACGTGCCTGTAGGGGTGGGCATTGATAATAAGTACTGGATCTGTTTCCTTCTAGAACGTTTAGTGCTGGTAGCACTTTTGCGTGCTACAATAATTGCTACAAGAAGCCTGGTAAAGTGCTAGACTGATAAGCTAGGATAAGTGCAGGAGAGGAGAGAACAAGTTGTTCTAAGGAGAAAATGAAGATCAGACTCTGGCACCGCTCAGAAGCTTAGAAACAGTCCTGGATACAGCAAGTCTGTATCTGGACTAGACTAGTTACAGGAAAGGCGGGAAACAAGTGCAAATGTGAGCTTTTAAACTGGAAAGTGGAGAGAGATGGAAAACTGTCCAAACGGCCAATAAACTATAATTTCTGGACCAGGAACCACTCCACTTGTGGTAGATAGACTACCTAGTGTTTACCACTCCCACTGATAAGCTAGAAGGCTTCCCACCAACACAGAAAGGCTTGGGGGGCTCAGAAGCTTACAAACAATCTTGGACACAGCAAATCTGTGTCTGGGCTAGACTAGTTACAGGAAAGGGGGGAAACAAGCGCAAACGCAGGCTTTTAAGCCAGAAAGTTGAAAGAGATGGAAGAAACTGCCCAAAAGGCCAATAAGCCACAATATCTGGGCCAGAAACCAATCCTTATGTGGTAGATAGGCTCCCTTGTGCTTACCTCTCCCACTGATAAGCTAGAAGGCTTCCCTCCAACACAGAAAGGCTGGGGGGGGGGCTTAGGAGCTTACAAACAGTCCTGGATACAGTAAGTCTGTATCTGGACTAGACTAGTTACAGGAAAGGGGGGGGAAACAAGTGCAAATGCGGGCTTTTAAATCAGAAAGTTGAAAGAGATGGATAAACTGCCCAAATGGCCAATAACTACAATTTCTGGGCCAGAAACCACTCCTTATGTGGTAGATAGGTTACCTAGTGCTTACCACTCCCACCGATAGGTTCTGTGTTGGAAGGAAGCCTTCTAGCTTAAGTCTCAGCTCATTTCCACTCAGAATGCTCTCTGGAGAGTGAGTCAGATCAACAGTGGTACAGGTTGGGTTTATCTGTCTCTAGAACTGGAAGTGATGGTGACCACTGGCAGTATTCATGTTTCACCCCTAGAAGGGATTGCAAAGGTGAGATGGTTTAAGGGCTGTGGTCAGCACAGGAGGTTATGCGCCTGCATGCTCTCAAAATGAGGGCAATTTTGATAGTCTTCTAGGCCTTCAAGGACTCTCTTTCTCCCCAATTGGAATGCTGACAGTACATTGGCCAGCATGGGTGTAGTCTGGTTTGTCAGTAAACAGGATGTTACCAGACCATACTCCTTTTTCTGAGGAGGTTGAAAGTACTGTATCACTTTGATTGTTGCACACATTCCTGGGATACTCGCTTGTTTGGCCAGAAGACTTGAGTTGTCTGTTGATGCCACACAAGTGGTCCCTCAGTCCTACCACTGTTAAGATGCTTTTTTCTGAGATTGGGTTTCCAGGTTTGCTATCTAGTTGCCTGTTTAACATATGCCAAATGTCTCAGCCTTTCTCTGCAATCTATCCAACCAAGAGCAGTATCAGGGATGCATTAGTCCAAGTTGGTCTTGGAGTTGTTCTTTGCTTTTCCCCCATTTCCTCTGAATATGATGTATTCTATCTTGAAGTTCAGACTTCCTATGGTTAAGGTGCTAGAAGTAGCCTTGTTTTAGATTAGATGGGTAAGGTTCCACAACTGGGCATTTTCCAAGTGGAATTTCCTTTTAGGTTACTGATGAATAAGGGCAGTCTCTTGCATCCTTCAGGTAAGACATTTTCAGAGTCTTCAAGTTATGAGATTAATGGTGTGGTACTCCACTTCCAGAGATTGTCGGGGACCAGGGTTTCTCCAACAGTAGTAGACCTTTTGTCCTTGTCTCAAAACCTTTCCACCCAGAAGACATGCAGAGATGGGTGGAAGAGATTTTCCATCTAGACTGTATAGGTTCATAGGTTTATACTAGGCTATCTGCCCTAAGGCATTTATAAGCCTAGCCCAAATTTTTGTGGCTTACGCCACCCCTTATATGAAAAAATACTGTGCCCATTAGTTTGTTGTGCCTCTGTCCAGCAGTGACACAGATATGATTCCCGGGGTAAACCTACGATCTCCCATCCACAGGTCTAGATTTCTCTTGAACAGAGTCAGCGAGGTGCTCTGCCTCACATGGACCGGGATTTTATTCCACAGCATAGGGAGTCTCTGAGTGATAAATCTATCCCTCCAGCACGTCCTATTTATATCCGTGCTAAGGTTTAAGTCGCTTGCTCTAGTGGTTTTGGTGGATTTGGATTTTTTGAGGTGGAGCATGTCCATTAATTCCGGGTTGGACATGGCCTTGTATGTCAGGCACATGTCACCTCTGAGCAGACGGTAAGCGACTGAATAGAGCTGGAGTTTCTTCAGTCTGGCAGCATATGACAGATTTTGGAGTCCCTTTATCCTTTTGGTGAGGAACTTTTGGGGTCTCTCCAATTGCTGCAGATGTCGGGTGAGATACATCCCGAATGGGGCATTTCATTGGTCTGATAAGTGAAGAGTACAGGGGAACAATGACCTCACTAGATCTGGATGTGAATCCCTTCATGATCAGGTGGGCAATGTAGAAGGTCTTTCTAACCACTTTAGCAATGTGAGTGTCAAAAGAAAGGCCACTGTCAACCTGGGTCCCCAGGTCCCTGATAACCTCTTCTGTGCTTAGTGGATTGCCACCTATATGGTAGCTTGGGGTTACCTTGTTTTTCCCGAAGGGTATGACTATACATTTTTTGGCGTTTAACTTCAGGCCATGGCTCTGGCACCAGCTATCTGTTTCCGTGAGTCCCTTCTGAAGGATATCCGTGTCCGATGCACTTTCCACTATGGCGCCCAGTTTGCAGTCGTCTGCAAACTTTGTCAGCCAAAGTCCTCCCATGTTGGCCTGTACTTCTGAGAAGTAGATGCCAAACAATAGGGGCCAAGGACCGAGCCCTGTGGGACACCACTTGTGACCGGCTTGGAGTCTGACACAGCGCCAGCAACTCTAACCCTGTGGGTTCTGTCCTTAAGCCAGTTTGCAACCCATCTTGTGACATATGGGTTTACATTTAAGCTGGTAAGTTTTTCTACAATACCAGTGGGGTATTGTGTCGAAAGCCTTTGCAAGGTCAAGGTAGGCTGTATGGACTGCCTTTCCCTCATCAATGGCCTTGGTGACTGTTTCAAGAAGTCGACCAAGTTCAAAAGGCATGATCTTCCCTTGACAAAGCCAAACTGGGTCGGGTCCAATGTCTGCAAGTCCCCTATATCTTTGTTTATGAGCTCCATTATGATCCTCGCCATAGCTTTGCAGACTAGACTTGTTAAGCTTATGGGGCGTAATTACTAGGGTCCGTGAGGCCGCCTTTGTGGAGTGGGACCACAGTTGCCGTCGCCACTCCTTGGGCACGTATCCTGTGGTAAGGCTGAGATTAAACAGCTGCCTTATGCGGGTTTAATTCCTCATTTAGCTCGTGTAGCACACAGCCGGGGACACCATCCGGTCCCATTGATGCTGTGTTTTTAGCTTTAGAGAGAGCAGCTTTCACCTGCGCATTTGAGATGTCTGGGAGGCTACACTCGGCTGGGATAGTTATCTCTCCTTTAGGTCGGGGAGGGGGTGAAGTTTGCACTGAACCTGTCTGCCAGTATGTTGGCAATGTCTGTGGGTTTAGTGATTTTTGTATCATTTTGGACTAATTCTGAGCATATCTGGGAGTTTCCACCCAGGTTCCTAACATAGCTGAAAAAGGCCTTATGATTGTCCTTTGAATCCATGGCAATTTTTCTCTCAAAATTGGCCTTAGTTGATTTTATGAGTGCTCGTAATTTTTACTAATAATGATCAGGGGTGACTTCCCTTTTATGGATTTTGTTCTATCATGTAATAGCTTTCTCCTCTTATTGTAAAGTTTGTTAATGGCTGGGGTCCACCAGACTGGACGTTTGCCCTTTGTGGAAAGAGTCTTGGTTTTATTTGGGATTGCCTGATCCATGCAGTCCTGGAGGTGTTCATAGAAAGCATTTGTAAGGGCTTCCGCAGCTTGGGTTGTGGTTTCCTCTGGCTCAGGGGCCTTGAAGGATACCACACCAGTCTTGAGTAGTGTGAAGTTTGCTTTAGAGAAGTTCTTCACTATGGTTTTTTTTGTTTGGGGTGGGGCGGGGATGTGGATTTCCAGTGAGATTAGTTTATGATCAGATCTCACCAATGAGGGATATACTTCCGGTGTGGAGCATTTTGTCCCCATGTTTGTGACAATGAGATCTAGTATATTTTCTCCTCTCGTGGGAACAGTGACTAGCTGTTCCATGGCATTTGAATTTATGAACTCCAGGAACCGTTGGGCTAGAAAGTTAGGGCTTGAGTAATGTTCCCAGTCTATATTCGGGTAGTTGAAGTCACCCAATATGATGGTGTTTGGAGATACATTTATACCCTCCAGTGTCTTCAGGAAGGCTGTGTGGGGTTCCTGAGTTTGAGAGGGTGGCTTGTAGCATGCTACAATTTGTAGAGCAGTTTTGCCTATGGTTAGTTGCACCTGGATGGTTTCCGAAGCTTCGTGCGTTGCCACCAACCTGGAGGTGTGGGTATCCTTTATGAATATGGATACACCCCTCCTTTTGTGGTGTGGTCCGTGTTTTGGGGCGGGCATGATATGAGGTAAAACCTAATAGTGCCGGGTGCTCTCAGGAGCCTTGAACCAGGTTTCAGTTACAGCACAGACATCGATGTTCTCCATACTGAGAAGGGCCTTGAGTGCGTGCATTTTGAGATTTAGACTTCTGGCATTGAGCAGCATTACCCTCAGTTTCTTAGCATTTTTGTTTTCTATGGTGGTAGGTTTAGAATTTGGGCCTTGCCTAAAAAAAGCACTATGGGGGTGGCAAGAGCCTTAGCCAATATCCGGAATCGCAGGGGTGACAGGTGCAAGCCGTCCCTTGCGAAGCAGCGTGGCTAGTCAAGCATGTCATCCCAGGCAGACAGACACTGGATCCCCTTTGAATGACACCAGACATTAAGCCAATTGTTAAAGCTGATCATCTTGTCTCTATATTGTGGCATCATTCTTGGTGAAGGAAGGATACTGCTCAGGGTTAGGGTCATACCTGCCTGGGCTACATAATCAGAGAGCTCCTCTATGTCTCTTTTCATGTAGTCCAGGGAGGTACGTCTCAGGTCGTTCACACCAGCATGGACAATGACTGTGTCATATTTGTACTTGACGTGGAGTGACGAGTGCTTGTGTTATGTGGCGGATTCTAGCGCCCGATAGGCAGCTTACTGTGACCCTCTCCTTGTTCAGCCTGGTGAGTGGGACGTCAGTGTGTCTGACTATGGAGTCACCTATGACAAGTATGTTTGGTGTTGTATTTGGCCTTAAGGGCTGTGACTGCTTTGCACACTGCTTTTGTGGTTTATGTGTTGCTTGTGGGGTGTCTTGAGGTAGCAGTTGTTTGGGTGTCTGCTTTGGAGGCCTCTGCTGTTTAGGTAAATTTTACTCAGAGCCTCCGAGTATGTCTTTGTGTGTTTATGTGTTTGATTCAGTGGAGTGGTAGCATTATGTGAGGCTGGTTTTGTGGTGTGTGTAGTTGCCTTCTCCTCCTGTCTGGTCTTGCCAGTCCTGAGTTGAGAGAGCTCAGCCTCCAGTTTGGCTAAATAGCTGCATCTCTCAAGTATTTGTGTTATGTTGGAGGAAGGGACAGTTGTCTGTGTACATGAGACAGTTATAACATTGCCTCAAGATTCCCAGATTCACCAGCTGGACCGAAGAGGGATTGACAACTGACCTTTGGACATGCTAGAATAATATTGGGAAATCCTTAATTGAAAACAAGGGCCAGTGGGGAGTGAGGGTGTAGTGCTTTTAATTTTTAGTGCTGACTTATATAATTGCTTTAGTGAGCAAGTGCCAGGTAACTTGAGTGCAATGTGTTACAAGTAACTAAATGCAAAAACGACAAACAGTAACTTTCTTTCAAGTGAAACAAGAAAATAAGTACAGTAAGCAATGCAGATATCACTAGTGATCCACAGAAGCTGAGAAGTTGCGTATTAGGTGGAATTAGCTTCCAGGAAATAACAAGCAAACAAACAACAAGCATATAAACAAAGCTAGATTCAGCAGGCCTGGATCTAGTCTATGCTAGAGCAAACAAGGTGAACCAATTTCAGTAAGATACAGTTCAAATATTCAGACACTATAAACCTTTAACCAGAAATTCCCAGCTCAGAAGGGCAGAGTCCAGCCTCTTCTCCCACAAGAGTGCAGACCACGAACCTTCTTAATGTAAAATAACTGGCCTGAAGCCCAAGTGCCTAAACCAGAACTAATACACATGGACACTGGGCTCTCAATCAGCAGTTCCCAACTTAGAAGGATGAAAGCTACCTGTCCTGCCACCACAGTGCTTGCCACAAACCTTCCTAATGTAAAACAACTGGTCTGAAGCCCAAGTGCTTAATCCAAAAGACTTGAATGATAGCTACACTTTAATCAAGTTACAACCAAGCAGTAATAAATACCATTGAATACTTTAGAGAATGTCTGGATTAGTGCTCAAGTTACACAAACAAAGCTAGATCCAGCAGGCCCGAATCCAGTCTATGCCACAGCAAACAAGGCGCACCAACTTCAGTAAGAAACAGTTCAGATATGCATGCACTATAAGCCTTTAACCAGAAATTCCCAGCTCAGAAGGGCAGAGTCCAGCCTCTCCTCCCACAAGAGTGCAGACCACGAACCCTCTTAATGTAAAATAACTGGCTTGAAAGCCCAAGTGCTTAAACCAGAATTAATACACTTTTAGAATAACAGACACTGAGCCCTCAATCAGCAGTTCTCAACCTAGAAGGATGTAAGCTACCTGTTCTGCCACAACAGTGCAGACCACAAACCCTCTCAGTGCAAAACAACTAACTGGTCCGAAGCCCAAGTGTTTAAACCAAAAGGCTTAGAATGAGTTACACCAAGCAGTAATAAATACAATTGAGTATTTTAAGGTGATGCAAAAGTAAAAGAAGTAGGTAAAAACACAAGTACAGTAAAAGCAGATGAATTTTTTTTTCTTAACAAGTGCTGAGATCAAAGAAACAGATTTGAGTGCTGAAACTAGAAAACTGGCTAGTTATAAGAAAAAAAACAAGCTAGAAGGCTTCCCTCAAACACAGAAGGGCTTGGGGGCTCAGAAGCCTACAAATAGTCTGTACCACTTAACAAGAAAGGCAGGAAATAAGCTTAATTTTTTTTTCTATTTCCCAGATGCTCTCTTTGTACACAGTAGGAGTGCCTGAAATCAGAATATGATCTCACTGCACTCAGTTGAGTGAGCAAATGAGATGGGCCCAGAGGCAGACTGAGGGGCGGGCAGTTTCAATGCCACTAAGATTAACACCAAAACAAAATCAGGGCGGGTGGGTGGGAATAACTGAAGAGCAGAATAACTTCAGTTAAAAATTCCTTCAACACTCCTTCATACACAGTTTAAATCAAATTAAATACTGTATAATACTGTATTTTTTTTTAAAAAAAAGTGTAGATAAAGGTACTTAAATTCTCTTATACGTCCAGTTGAATATAACCAAGTTCTTAGCTGGCCAAGCTGAAGTTTTAAAGCAGGAATTATTTCACATGCACCAGTTCAAATATGCAAGGACAGGAAATCAAAGAATGTGGCTACCCCACACCTGTAATTACTAGCAAATAACAAAATTCAGCCAACACTAGCTTCAGTTCAAGTTACTGAAGAGCAGAATAACTTCAGTTAAAAATTCCTTCAACACTCCTTCATACACAGTTTAAATCAAATTAAATACTGTATGATACTGTATTCTGAAAAAAAGTGTAGATAAAGGTACTTAAATTCTCTTATACGTCCAGTTGAATATAACCAAGTTCTTAGCTGGCCAAGCTGAAGTTTTAAAGCAGGAATTATTTCACATGCACCAGTTCAAATATGCAAGGACAGGAAATCAAAGAATGTGGCTACCCCCACACCTGTAATTACTAGCAAATAACAAAATTCAGCCAACATTAGCTTCAGTTCAAGTTACTGAAGAGCAGAATAACTTCAGTTAAAAATTCCTTCAACACTCCTTTATACACAGTTTAAATCAAATTAAATACTGTATAATACTGTATTTTTTTTAAAAAAGTGTAGATAAAGGTACTTAAATTCTCTTATACGTCCAGTTGAATATAACCAAGTTCTTAGCTGGCCAAGCTGAAGTTTTAAAGCAGGAATTATTTCACATGCACCAATTTAAATATGCAAGGACAGGAAATCAAAGAATGTGGCTACCCCCACACCTGTAATTACTAGCAAATAACAAAATTCAGCCAACACTAGCTTCAGTTCAAGTTACTGAAGAGCAGAATAACTTCAGTTAAAAATTCCTTCAACACTCCTTCATACACAGTTTAAATCAAATTAAATACTGTATGATACTGTATTTAAAAAAAAAAGTGTAGATAAAGGTACTTAAATTCTCTTATACGTCCAGTTGAATATAACCAAGTTCTTAGCTGGCCAAGCTGAAGTTTTAAAGCAGGAATTATTTCACATGCACCAGTTCAAATATGCAAGGACAGGAAATCAAAGAATGTGGCTACCCCCACACCTGTAATTACTAGCAAATAACAAAATTCAGCCAACACTAGCTTCAGTTCAAGTTACTGAAGAGCAGAATAACTTCAGTTAAAAATTCCTTCAACACTCCTTCATACACAGTTTAAATCAAATTAAATACTGTATTTTTTTTTTAAAAGTGTAGATAAAGGTACTTAAATTCTCTTATACGTCCAGTTGAATATAACCAAGTTCTTAGCTGGCCAAGCTGAAGTTTTAAAGCATAGTGTAGAACCCTTTTTTGCCTCTGTTATCCATGGTGCGTCAGTATTTGTAGGGATGCTTGAGTGAGACCCTAGTTGTACATCAGTCAGTCATTATTTATTTTATTTGCTTTTGCTTACCAGGCAGGTCTGACTGGACAACAGCTTCCGGGCAGCAGAGGCCATTGGAGAAAGATTTGTAGAAGTTAACAATATTGAAAAGAATAATGTTACACATTCAGAAATTCAAACATGTTATGTTAAATAACCAGAATAGTTGTCCAAGTGTAGAAGAATCCGACCACAAACTAATCACCTTGGAAATCCACCCCCCACCCACCCCACCCCCCAGGCAAAGGTAACCACCATGAAAAACGTCTTCAAAGCTAACTTTGGGATCCTAAAAACAGTGGAGGCTAACTTCACGGCACCCATGCAAATGGAGAATAGTTGTGTGACCGCAGAATCCTACACCAATGCACTGTACGAACACGTACACAAATGCATGGATCTCACCATACCCAATAGAACCAAGACACTCTCCTCCAAAAAAAGGAAGCCAATCCGGTGGTCCCCTGCCATAAACAAACTCTACAACAGAAGGAGAAAACTGATGCGGAATAAGGTGAAGTCCCAAGACTGGAAAAACTCCCTTATCTGCCTCAACAAAAAGTTGAGATCCCTCATCAAAATTCTAAAGCTAGGTATGAAAACAGAATTGCAGAAGATAGTAAAGACAACCACAAGGCCTTCTATAGTTATGTAAAGACTATTCATGGCAATACTCAGATTTGCTCTGAGCTACTGCACAATGGTACCTCGTATACCAAGCCAACAGATATTGCCAGTATACTGGTCGACCGATTCAGTGCCAACTTTACCCCCCCCCCCAAAAGACCAATCACAATACCAGTAGATTGCCAGGCACCCAGTATTACTGCTGCACAGGTTAAAACGGCACTGTCCAAGGCCAGGAATACAGCTACTATGGGACCTGACAATATAGCTGGTTGTGTTCTTCATGAACTACAGAGTGAACTGGCACCTCACCTTTGTGGCCTGTTCAATCACAGCCTCGCCTCAGGCTTTGTTCCTGCTGAATGGCGCACTGCTACAGTCATCCCTCCCCACAAAGGAGTGACTACAGACCCTGGGAACAATTGCCCCATTAGCCTGATGAGTCTGATATGCAAAGCTATGGAACGCATCATCCTGGACATAATAAACAAGGGTATAGGGAATCTCCAAACTCTGGATCCCACACAGTTTGGTTTTGTGAAGGGTAGATCATGCCAGCTCAACTTGGTCCACTTCTTTGAGTCAGTCACCAGAGCTATGGATGAAGGCAAGGTGGTTCATACAGCCTACCTTGATCTGGCCAAGGTTTTTGATACCATTCCCCACTCAGGAATAAGCTTGGCATCAACCCCTATATCACTAGTTGGGTTCCAGACTTGCTCACAGAACCCACAGTGTGAAAGTAGCTTATTTCCCTGGAAGCTAATTCCACCTAATACGCGGCTTCTCAGCGCTTCTGTGGATCACTAGTGATATCTGCATTACTTACTGTACTAGTTCATTGTTTCATTTGAAAGAAAGTTACTGTTTGTCGTTTTTGCATTTAGTTATTTGTAACACATTGCACTCAAGTTACCTGGTACTTGCTCACTATAGCAATTATATAAGTCAGCACTAAAAATTAAAAGCACTACACCCTCACTCCACACTGGCCCTTGTTTTCAATTATTAAGGAATTCCCAATATTATTCTAGCATGTCCAAAGGTCAGTTGTCAATCTCCTCTCTGGTCCAGCTGGTGAATCTGGGAATCTTGAGGCAATGTTATAACTGCCTCATGTACACAGACAACCCCTCTCCTCTTCCCACATAACACAAATACTTGCGAGAGATGCAGCTATTTAGCCAAACTGGAGGCTGAGCTCTCTCAACTCAGGACTGGCAAGACCAGACAGGAGGAGAAGGCAACTACACACACCACAAAACCAGCCTCACATAATGCTACCACACCACTGAATCAAACACATAAACACACAAAGACATACTTGGAGGCTCTGAGTAAAAATTTGCCTAAACAGCAGAGGCCTCCAAAGCAGACACCCAAACAACTGCTACCTCAAGACACCCCACAAGCAACACATAAACCACAAAAGCAGTGTGCAAAGCAGTCACAGCCCTTAAGGCCAAATACAACACCAAACATACTTGTCATAGGTGACTCCATAGTCAGACACACTGACGTCCCACTCACCAGGCTGAACAAGGAGAGGGTCACAGTAAGCTGCCTATCGGGCGCTAGAATCCGCCACATAACACAAGCACTCTGGTCACTCCACGGCAAGTACAAATATGACACAGTCACTGTCCATGCTGGTGTGAACGACCTCCCTGGACTACATGAAAAGAGACAAAGAGGAGCTCTCTGATTATGTAGCCCAGGCAGGTATGACCCTGACCCTGAGCAGTATCCTTCCTTCACCAAGAATGATGCCACATTATAGAGACAAGATGATCAGCTTTAACAATTGGCTTAATGTCTGGTGTCATTCACTGGGGATCCAGTGTCTGTCTGCCTGGGATGACATGCTTGACAAGCCACGCTGCTTCGCAAGGGACTGCTTGCACCTGTCACCCCTGGGATTCCGGATATTGGCTAAGGCTCTTGCCACCCCCATAGTGCCTTTTTTAGGCAAGGCTCAAATTCTAAACCTACCACCCTAGAAAACAAAAATGCTAAGAAACTGAGGGTAATGCTGCTCAATGCCAGAAGTCTAAATCTCAAAATGCACGCACTCGAGGCCCTTCTCAGTATGGAGAACATCGATGTCTGTGCTGTAACTGAAACCTGGTTCAAGGCTCCTGAGAGCACCCCGGCACTATTAGGTTTTACCTCATATCATGCGTTCCGGCCCCAAAACCCGGACCACACCACAAAAGGAGGGGGTGTATCCATATTCATAAAGGATACCCACACCTCCAGGTTGGTGGCAACGCAAGCTTGGAAACCATCCAGGTGCAACTAACCATAGGCAAAACTGCTCTACAAATTGTAGCATGCTACAGGCCATCCTCTCAAACTCAGGAACCCCACACAGCCTTCCTGAAGACACTGGAGGTATAAATGTATCTCCAAACACCATCATATTGGGTGACTTCAACTACCTGAATATAGACTGGGAACATTACTCAAGCCCTAACTTTCTAGCCCAATGGTTCCTGGAGTTCATAAATTCAAATGCCATGGAACAGCTAGTCACTGTTCCCACGAGAGGAGAAAATATACTAGATCTCATTATCACAAACATGGGGACAAAATGCTCGACACGCCAGTATATCCCTCATTGGTGAGATCTGATCATAAACTAATCTCACTGGAAATCCACATTCCCCCCCCCCCCCCCACAAAAAAGACCACAGTGAAGAACTTCTCTAAAGCAAACTTCACACTACTCAAGACTGGTGTGGTATCCTTCAAGGCCCCTGAGCCAGTGGAAACCACAACCCAAGCTGCGGAAGCCCTTACAAATGCCTTCTATGAACACCTCCAGGACTGCATGGATCAGGCAATCGCAAATAAAACCAACACTCTTTCCACAAAGGGCAAACGTCCAGTCTGGTGGACCCCAGCCATTAACAAACTTTACAATAAGAGGAGAAAGCTATTACATGATAAAGGGAAGTCACCCCTGATCATTATTAGTAAAAAAATACAAGCACTCATAAAATCAACTAAGGCCAATTTTGAGAGAAAAATTGCCATGGATTCAAAGGACAATCATAAGGCCTTTTTCAGCTATGTTAGGAACCTGGGTGGAAACTCCCAGATATGCTCAGAATTAGTCCAAAATGATACAAAAATCACTGAACCCACAGACATTGCCAACATACTGGCAGACAGGTTCAGTGCAAACTTCACCCCCTCTCCCCCACTAAAGGAGAGATAACTATCCCAGCAGAGTGTAGCCTCCCAGACATCTCAAATGCGCAGGTGAAAGCTGCTCTCTCTAAAGCTAAAAACACAGCATTAATGGGACCGGATGGTGTCCCCGGCTGTGTGCTACACGAGCTAAATGAGGAATTAAACACGCACATAAGGCAGCTGTTTAATCTCAAGCCTTACCACAGGATACGTGCCCAAGGAGTGGCGTACGGCAACTGTGGTCCCACTCCACAAAGGCGGTGCCTCTATGGACCCTGGTAATTACTGCCCCATAAGCTTAACAAGTCTAGTCTGCAAAGCTATGGAGAGGATCATAATGGAGCTCATAAACAAAGATATAGGGGACTTGCAGACATTGGACCCGACCCAGTTTGGCTTCGTCAAGGGCAGATCATGCCTTTTGAACTTGGTCGACTTCTTTGAAACAGTCACCAAGGCCATTGATGAGGGGAAAGGCAGTCCATACAGCCTACCTTGACCTTGCAAAGGCTTCGACACAATATCCCACTCGGTATTGTAGAAAAACTTACCAGCTTAAATGTAAACCCATATGTCACAAGATGGGTTGCAAACTGGCTTAAGGACAGAACCCACAGGGTTAGAGTTGCTGGCGCTATGTCAGACTCCAAGTCGGTCACAAGTGATGTCCCACAGGGCTCGGTCCTTGGCCCCCTATTGTTCGGCATCTACTTCTCAGAAGTACAGGCCAACATGGAAGGACTTTGGCTGACAAAGTTTGCAGATGACTGCAAACTGGGCACCATAGTGGAAAGTGCATCGGACACGGATTTCCTTCAGAAGGGACTCACGGAAACAGATAGCTGGTGCCAGAGCCATGGCCTGAAGTTAAACGCCAAAAAATGTATAGTCATACCCTTCGGGAAAAACAAGGTAACCCCAAGCTACCATATAGGTGGCAATCCACTAAGCACAGAAGAGGTTATCAGGGACCTGGGGACCCAGGTTGACAGTGGCCTTTCTTTTGACACTCACGTTGCTAAAGTGGTTAGAAAGACCTTCTACATTGCCCACCTGATCATGAAGGGATTCACATCCAGATCTAGTGAGGTCATTGTTCCCCTGTACTCTTCACTTATCACACCAATGATAGAGTACAATGCCCCATTCGCGATGTATCTCACCCGACATCTGCAGCAATTGGAGAGACCCCAAAAGTTCCTCACCAAAAGGATAAAGGGACTCCAAAATCTGTCATATGCTGCCAGATTGAAGAAACTCCAGCTCTATTCAGTTGCATACCATCTGCTCAGAGGTGACATGTGCCTGACATACAAGGCCATGTCCAACCCGGAATTAATGGACATGCTCCACCTCAAAAAATCCAAATCCACCAAAACCACTAGAGCAAGCGACTTAAACCTTAGCACGGATATAAATAGGACGTGCTGGAGGGATAGATTTATCACTCAGAGACTCCCTATGCTGTGGAATAAAATCCCGATCCATGTGAGGCAGAGCACCTTGCTGGCTCTGTTCAAGAGAAATCTTGACCTGTGGATGGGAGATCGTAGGTTTATCCCGGGAATAATCTCTGTGTCACTGCTGGACAGAGGCACAACAAACTAATGGGCACAGTATTTTTTCATATAAGGGGTGGCGTAAGCCACAAAAATTTGGGCTAGGCTTATAAATGCCTTAGGGCAGATAGCCTAGTATAAACCTATGAACCTAAACCAAGTCAGACTGTCGATTAGTCACGAGTGGAGTCCCACAGCGTTCAGTCCTGAGTCTTCTCCTGTTTGCTATCTACTTCTCTGAATTCCAGGCCAACACAAAGGGACTCTGGCTGACCAAGTTTGCAGACGATTGCAAGTTTTGAGCTATTATTAACTCCCCAAGGGATACTGACATCCTGCAGAATGGCCTCACTGTGACCGACTGGTGTCAGAACAATGGCCTTAAGCTCAGTGCCAAAAAATGTGTCATCGTCCCCTTTGGGAAAACCCGGTTCCCATGAATTACCACATTGATAGTAGTGTACTGAACACACAGACGGCGTTATAAGAGATCTGGGAACACAGGTTGACAGCAACCTCTCTTTTGATCACCACATTGCTACTGTGGTCAGAAAGTCCTTCTGTGTGACACATCTCATTACTAAGGGTTTTGCATCCAAGAAGAAAGAGGTAATTGTTTCCCTCTACTCCTCCCTCATTAGGCCAGTCATTGAATACAATGCCCCATTTGGCATGTACCTCACTAGACACCTGCAACAACTGGAGAGACCGTAAAAGTACCTCAAAAGAGGATCCTAGGCCTTAAACACTTGTCCTATATGGACAGACTCAAAAATCTCCAAGTATTCTCTGTCTATCACCTACT
This sequence comes from Protopterus annectens, assembly GCF_019279795.1. NCBI lineage: Eukaryota > Metazoa > Chordata > Ceratodontiformes > Protopteridae > Protopterus > Protopterus annectens. The sequence goes on along the minus strand of NC_056737.1, from coordinate 473,929,556 downwards.
TAGAGACGATCGCTGCTTGACTTACAAAGCCATGTCTGACCCAGCTCTGTTAGAAATGGTACATATAAAGAAATCCCAATCCTTCCGCACCTCACGCTCCAGAGACCTCAACCTCATTACCACAATTAACAGAACATGCTGGAGGGACAGGTTCATAACTCAGAGACTGTCCATGCTATGGAACAGACTTCCCATATATGTCCAGCAGAGCACCTCGCTGACCCCCTTCAAGAGAAATCTTGATGAGTGGATGGGAAACAGAAAATTCACCCTGGGGATAACTCCAGTGGCTCTACTTGATAGAGGCACTGGGAACTAAGGTCGGGAGGTACTATGCTAGGGTAATCTTAGGGCTAGGCTTGTAAAGGCCCCAGGGCCATTAGCCTAGTACATGCGTATGAATCTCTGAATAGGTTGAAACCTGAGGATTTTATTTTTGAATTTCTTGGTACGCTTAAGATGAATAGGGACAAATGCATCAGTACATCACTTAGATGCAAATTGAATTCTGAGGTTCATTTAGCATCTTTGGTTGCAAGCTACTTCTCATTATTAACTCTCAGGGATGGGGGAAGCACTTTGCAATTTCTGCGGGTTATCAGTAGATGATATGAGGTTGACTCTAGAATAGTCTTTAAATATAGTGGAGTTTCTAGGCACAGTGAAACAGTTCTTAAGAGACAAAATAACAACTTTATGGTTGGAGTGAATCGGGGATGAGGGAGTGAAGGTGGGACACTCTGTTACATCTCTAGAAGGGTGTTGCACAGTTTGATCCAGGAAACTTATGTTATTAAAGCTTCGGAACTGCTCTGCATATTTGTTGGTGATTTCTAGGGTTGCCAGTCAATGGATGAGTATTTGTAGTCACACAGGATAATTGTATTGGGTTTAATAAATATTACCAACTTTGCCTCACAGTAAGACATTGTCCTGTTCGATTCTCAGCTAAAGCGCCTTCTGTGTGGAGACATGCGTGAATGGGCTTACCTTCGTTGAAGGTTGTGCGTCAGGGCTGGCAACTCGGTACATAAAAATCTCCTGCCAATCATTAGCGGATCTGAGTTCCGCTGTGGCGACCCCTAACCGGGAAAAGCCGAAAGATACAACAACCAACTTGTTTAAGTATATATCATCGTTTATGACATGGCTTTGCTGGAGAACTATATTAATATGATAGTCTTATTTAATGTTGCTATGATTTCCAAGAGTTGTAGGTTGGTGTGTTGTTGAGCTGAATTTGATACAAGATTGGAGGGTTGTAAATTTTGTTTGTGTCTTTCGGCTTTTCCCGGTTAGGGGTCGCCATAGCAGAACTCCGGTCCGCTAATGATTGGTAGAGGATTTTTACATACCGGGTTACCAGCCCTGACGCACAACCTTCAACGAAGGCACACCCCATTCACATATGCCTCCACACAGAAGACACTCTAGCTGAGAATCGAACGAGACAGCATCTTGCTATGAGGCGACAACACCACCGCAGTACATTGAAGGGTTGTAAATGACTTTAGATATTCCCCTGCTCTTCCTGGAAGTGTGAACAAATGAGATAGGCAGTATACACAAGTGTACCATCAATGCAGTGTTCAATGTTAAGTAACTATGCAGTTATGTATGTGTTCAAGGGTCAAGTAGGTCTCAAGCATTTTTTTTCAATATTTTTAATATTGAGCAGTGCCATCTTTTTATAGTAACCCAAATTAGAATTTATGCTGTGTCCAGAAGATGGACGTTTCCCAAGTTGGTTAGAATTGTTTATTTCGTAACCCTGATGGGAGAGAGAGAGATGCAGGCCAGTACATCAACTATCACCTGGCTTGCTCAGACACACACACACACACACACACACACACACACACACACACACACTGGATCTTCCTGAAATGACGATACCATTTAACAGATTTTGCCTTTGAAATGTAGCATCATAGGGGTAGTAGGGTACTGCTGAAGACATGTGTCTTTCTGCCTCAGACACCTGCATGGGGAAACTGGCCATGTTTTTTCTGTATCTTCCCTGGGGCAGAAATTCAAAGGTTATTCACCCACATGTGCATAACCATAAAATCTTGATTGCAATTGGGAGAGTGCAAATCTACAAGCCTTTGCCACATTATGAATCCTGATACCAGAGAAATGGCTGCCACCCAATCCTGGTGCGAGGTGCATCAGTTTAACCATTGATTATGTAGAATTTTGCCATGATTGGTTGAAGGCTATATGGATACCTTATGGGATATAGGTATGAAGCCAGAGAGACTTACTGCAGTGGTTGTGAATGGAGAGGTTACAGTTTGAGTGCAGTAATGGAAGTGTCACTGTGGCATATTGATGCATCCTTTTTAGGAGAATTGGATAACGTATTTAAAATCTCAGTGATTCTGACCAAGTCACTTACTCAGACACAGCTCTCTGGCTGAGTGTAAAAAAGGACCATTGAGATCAGTGCTGTACCAAGGAAAACAAATTCAAATAAATAAACTGGTGATATGCTGTTTATTGACCTACATTGGTAGTGAGAGATTTGCATCCAGCTTGGGTAAATACTTGTCTTTCTTTTGCAGATCGTTTTAGTGTTGAAAATCCAGGTGATTGGACAGGTATTCTACATGTGGAGTTGGTGGCTGACATTACTTGGATAAGTGAGTGAAGATAGGGAGGGAGATGATCAGAGTTGGAAAATTATGTTTTAGCAAGGAACCAAGGGTGGAAGTAAACACTTAAAGTTAAGTCTTTTAAGTGTTTACACAGTATATACATTAGACACCACTCTAGAATATACCCTTTACTGCACCAAGATATTTGCACATTTGAGTTATTCTCCAAATTTTCCTCTATACCTTTTTAAATTCTCCAAGTGTTATAAATTTCTGATACCATGATGGGAGTGAACCCCATTCACAAGTCAAAGTATTATTAAAGTTTGTGAAATTAGTATTGTTTCAGTCTTTGATATTACTCAGAAGTGCTCTTCGCAGCACCTGCAGTGTGCCCAGTAAAGATGACTCCTGCAATTCATACGGAGTTGCATGTATCGGTAGCATATCTACGATTGTAAATTCTTTTTAAAAGACCCCTGGCTCCTACTACTATTAGAACTGTCTGGGTATCCTTCTTCCACATTGCCCTCATTCTGCCTGCCGATCCTGATATTTTATGACTTTGTCTCTCTCTGTACATAAGACACTGTAGTCACTGGGTGTAGCAATTTTAGTGATCAATGCTACTTTGTCTTCTTTTCATGGACTGCTATATCTAGTTTTCTTGCATCTGTTTTTGAACTGTTGGTAATGGGTGCTTCCATGTGATTATAAACCTCATCATTTTCTAAATGCTTTGTGGCGCATATCATTTTTTTCAGTGCTGTAATATTTGAACAATCCCCTATGCAACAGTATTGCCACATTATTTTGCCTTTCGGTATACAGTCCTTATGCCATTAGTATATTGCAACAAGATGTGTGACTGTTTCCAGTTCTGTTTTACAAAACCTACATTTGTCTGTTTCTCCCACATGTTTAATAGACTTTGTAAACCAATGGTATACGTAGTCCACTATCTTGGTCTGCCAATATTAACCTTTCATATCTTGGTTTAAATTCACCTCTCCTTAATTGCAGTGTCTGATCCTGATCAACATGCGGTTGTTCCAAGAGTTTTCTGTACTTGTAACTGTATTTATGCATTTTCCACGTTTCTTGCCTTCTCATCTGATCTTTCACATTATATTCTTTCTTTTGTTTTTTGGCACATTCCATTGCTGCCTATTTATCTTCTGTCTGGCTTGACTTCCATTCCTGCTTGATACTGTTTCTGCTAAACTAACAGGGAAGTCATCTTAGACTTATTCTCCTCATGTTTCAAAATTTTCACAACATTTTGGTCTTGCGGTCACTGGATATGTATGCAGTCCCACAATTGCAGTTCTGTACATGTAATCAATTTCGAGGAGGCCCATACCTCCTCCATAATGGGGAACATATAATCTTGGTATGCACTGATTTATCATTTGAGCACAAAGCATCCTTTTTGTTTTCTTGTCTAATATCTAACACCTTTTGGGGACAGTCATGTCACTCCAAAACTGTAAGTTAGGACAGGAAGAGCAAATTGGTTTATAGCTTGACATTTGTTGCTAGATGTTAGCACTGTTTTCAGTATTAATTTAAGCCTTCTAAAGTATTCTTTACTAAGTTTTATTTGCTTTTGTTCATGTTTTTATTGTTGATTCTTCATCAGTTCTCAAATATTTATACACTCCCTCTTGCTCAAGTTCTTTTATGTCGCGTTTCTTGTCCCAAACTGATATTTTCTCAGTGCTGCAGCTTTTCTGCTTTAAAGGTTGCTTTTGCGCATTCATCAAGACCAAATTACATTCTTATATCATCTGAAAAGGTTTGGAGTACTTGCAGTTGTGCTTTCAGTTCCTCATCTGACAAGATGTAGAGTTTTAAATAATCTACAAAGAGAAGATGAGAAGTCTTTATACTTCTTGCTTTCTGAGAGCCAGCTTATAGCAATGACCTTTATCTGTTAAACAGGGGTTAAGGAAAAGGCAAAAGAGCAGCAGTGACAGAGAGTCACCCTGGAATATCCATCCACCTTTGAATTTTTGTCCCTGGAATAATAATTTGTCCTGTATCATGGCTTAATTGCAGAGTGCTCTGCCACTGTTTCATGGCGCTGTGATGTAATTTATCAGTGTAAGGTGTATCCTATACATTTTAAGCACTCTCTTTATCTGTGAATGTGGGATACTTTCAAATGCTTTTTTGTAGTGTATCCATGCCATACTTAGATTATCCCCCTTTTTACAGTTCTCTGCTATGACTTTATTTATTTAACAGCAAATGATCTTTTGTTCCATAAGACTTTCTTCTGTTACCCTTTTGTTCTATTGCCATAATTGAATTTTCTTCTAAATAACTATAAACTCTGTCGGCATCAATTCAGGTGTATAGTTTATACATTATCAGAAGGCAAGTTATTGGTCTATAGTTTTTAGGGTAGCTTGCAGGTTTGCTCTCAAGTAAGAGCATTGTTTTTCCATGTTAGCCGGGCTGGTTTCTGTGCGCACATAAATATTTCTTACTCAGGGTTAAATCTTCATGCAAAGATATTAATACTTGATCTGGACCTTGGGTTTTCCATTTAGAGGCTTTTCTTAACCTTTATTTCAATCTCTGTGGCCATTCCTTCATCCCATTTTGTATATTGTACATTTGAACTTCTTATTCTCTCTTACTTTTTGTGTCCATTTACCATCTTTATGTGCCACAGGATCTTCATAGATATTTCTCCAAAATGTATTTTTTTATTTTTGGTGGTCTTTCAATGCCTTTTTATGTTGTTTCCCAATTCACTGTAAAACTTTTTTATGCCATCAATAAATTGCTTATTTTGTACTTTTCCTTTATATTTATGTGTATCTTCTAAGGTTTTCTACTTATGCTGATATTTTTAGTTTATTATTTGCGGTATTGCACAATAAATCCTGAATCTACTATAATACTGCATATTGCTTTTATCACATATATTTTTCTGAGTATTTTTGTTGATCTGTTTCCTCTTCTATACTCTTCTAATAGTGACATTTGTCTTAATTGCTTTATAGTTTTCTCTATTCGATACTTCCATGATGGCATTCGATTTCTCCTTGTCCTTTCCCTTACTACCCGGGTACCTGACAAATCTTTGAACCCTCAAAATTTTGAACATTACATGCTTGAATGGGCGTTCCTTCGTTGAAGGTTGTGCGTTAGGCCCGGCAAGCCAGCACGTAAAAATCTACTGCCAATTATTAACGGACCGGAGTTCTGCTGTGGCGACCCCTAACCGGGGAAAGCCGAAAGACACAAACAAACATGGTCGAGACCAAAAGTTCGAAATTTTAAGTGTTCGAAGATTGACTTTCTGCGGCTCCATACGGTGCAGATGGGGAGAATTTCCCTTTTCTGCACTGAAGTGTGGTCTCGGAGTTGGTATATATAAGTAGGGGTGCAGGGGGGCTTGTTCCCCTGCCTACTCTTAGTGTTATTTTCTTTTTTTATTTGATGTTTGAACATCCAAATGTCGAACATTTGGTCTTGACCATGTAATCTTTGACATTTTGGATGTTTGAATATTTAACATAGACCCTACTACCCTGTGTTCTTGTAGTATGACTTTACTGAGCAGCCAGATTAATAAAAGATGATGTATCCTATTTACTTCTATCACAGGAGTCTCTATGGGCAGTCCTAATTACTGTGTTCATTTGTTTTATCAGACTTCTAACTTTTTGGGTTTTATTGACCTTCTATAGTCTTTCTTTCATTGATCTTAATATGTCTGTCCATCTCTATTCAGTCAAGCAACTCTTCTCTTAGATCGTTTTCTTCTAAACGGAGGGCACATTCTTTGTTCTGCCTTTCCTGCGGGCATTCTATAGAAAGTTCTAGAACATCTTTCTGTGCCACATTCTCTTCAGTTTCTCCCTGTGTTATCCTTTGCTCTTTCATATAGGAACTCACTGGTCTATCACTCCACAACATTGACTCTGTCGGAGTTGCCACAGTTTCCTGTTCCCTCCCTTGCTGTATAGCTCCAACTGAATGTTTGTAGTGGTTTCCTATGGGAGGCTCCAAAGTATCTTCATATGTCAAGTGATTAGATGCGTCTTGCTCCACTGTTTTCTCCCCAGTCTGGGTGTCCATTGTTCTATGCTGTTGTGTTATGAGTTAAATGTTTTATACTAAATCTTTCACTTTGCTGGTAATCCATAACCTCGGTTTCTGTTTCTTTAACTCCTCCATTACTAATCCTGTTTTTTTACTTTTCCCCTTTTCTTATTTTTTGCATTGTAAAATTTTTCATATCTGGATTACTTTGCCTGTATTTCTCTTTAAATATCTTTGGTGCTGCTCTTTTTGAATTGATTAGTTTTGCTTTTTCCTTTGCATAAATATTGTACCATATTAAATCTCTTTTTCTTTCCCATGTCCATATTTCTTCTTCACATCTTCTGTTCATGTTGTTTCTCCTTACTTTGGGGACTAGTTGTTCCATCATGTGGTGATATAAACTGTGTTAGACTTTCTACACTGAATCTTTCACTTCACAAATATTCCATAACTTCAGTTTCTATTTTTTTAACTTTTACTTTACTAATCTTCTGTTCTACATTCCCTCTTTGTGATCTTATTTTTTTTTCCACTGCAGTATAAAAGATCTGATAACAGTGATGATTTGCTAGTAGGATAGTGACCACTAGATCAGATTTAAGCTTGGATAATAAATTCATATCATATCCACTAGAAAAAAAGTCCTCTACCATATTATCAAGTTGTGAAACAAATGTAGTATTATCAGTAGTTAGTCTACTTGCTCTAATAAATTGTGATTTTGCTACACCTTTAAAGACATGTGGCGCGTGCATACTACTGTGATGCGTATATCATCCATTACTAACATCCTTTCTATAAATACTAGTGTTTAATATGCCATCATTCAATTGCAGTTTGACATCTAAAAACATATGCTGCTATCAGACACATCCATTTTAAATTTCAAAAAATTAGTACTAGACATTTGTTTCACAACTTGATAATATGGTAGAGGACTTTTTTTCTAGTGGATATGATATGATAGTGACCACTAGCACAGCAAAATAGTTACCATAATGATGTTTAGCAGTTGCAATTTTTGCTTGCTTATATGGTTGTTACGATATTTACACTCTGTGCCACACACTAAATTTTTTTTACTGTACAGTATACCAAATTCACTGTTGTAGTACCAGTACTCACTCTCGTTCCCCTGTATTGAGACACATCGATCGGGATGAGTATCTAGATTAGACCTTTTTTCACCTTCCCTATCTATGACTAGGCAGCCTCCTCGTTAGGGTTTAGCAACAGATTGGAGAGGCAGTTTTAGAGATTTTCTAGTTGGGGAGCTCCTCCCTGGGGAAGGATCATCCCAGGGTTGGTTGTGTTCTAGCAGCAACACGCAAAACTGTTTCTGCTGGGGCAAGAGTTATTTGAAGATGGCACCGTTCATTTATATCAGTGACATCCTGATGCTTTTTTGGAAGGGGAACTGCCAGGTCTGGGATGAGGTAAGAAGCTTTGGAAGTCAGGCTGCCATTAGGCAAGAGTCCCAAGAATCTGTACTTGCAACAGTGAATATGCTGTAACATCTACAGTTATGATAAGCTCCCAAAGCAAATGTACTTTCTTCCTGCAGCAAACAGGCTTCAAGAAGAGCCCTTCTGTTATTAATACTGTTAAAGCTGAGCTGGGCAGCATTTAGACCTCTAGTTATAACTGGAATGTTATAATGGGCCTAAGTTTGATGTTTCCTGCTCTCATCAGTTTTATCACTGGTCAGTCAAGAAATTCCAAAAGTTATCCAATCAGTCCCTCTGGTGGGATATGTGTGTAGAATAGTTTAACCCTGACCCACAAATGTAAAGATGAATAACTGTAGCCTTGCTTACGTCACCTCTCATGGGAGGTGAGAGATAAGGTGCTTGTACATTTTCAGCCGCATTCAATTTCCCTTTAATTTGTTTGTCAGTAGTGAAGTGGTCATTTAAGAGTATAGGTAATAGCACAAACTTAATGTTAGGGTGCAAGCAAAAGGACTTGGGACTTAATTCATCTCCATGGTGATGGAAAACAGAGAAGGAAATGGAAAAAAACAAGAAGGGAAGAAACGGTGCAACAGCTTCACAGAATTTAATGATTAAAATCAACAACTAAGTGCTTTTGCCCATACTTTGCAGACTTCATTAGCGTTATTAAAACCAGGATATCATCAGTTTTATATACAATCCACTAGCCAGTCACCACATTTAACTAATTAATAACTTAAGTGAAAAATCCGGCATCTTGAATGTTAACAGTGCCACTAACCAATAAGACCACATAGAAATTGGCTGAAATTCTGTCCAATGTTAAATCATTCCAAACATTAACCATACTGACAGTGTTACAAGTAATAAAAATATAATGTATAAAACTTTAAGATTATAGATAAGCTATAAAAATTTACATTCTGTATTATTGAGGTATTAATGTCCAAATGTTGCTGGGTGAATTAACAGTGCTACTACAGGAGATCACCAAATATGCTATACCTTTAAGTTAAGTGGGGTTACTTCACTGTTAGTTCCTGTCGTCAACCCGGGAGTGTAAAATGGTGATGTTACTATCCATGGCATAGATTTTAATTCAAGAATGGGTTCAGTCTATAGGAATGGACAGCTGAGATAATACCAGGTTGTTTCATGTTTGAACGGGCATTCAGTAAGTAACCAGTGGAACGTTTGTGATGAAAATTGGTTACATATGTCAGCATTTTCCTTTAATTAATCAAATACTGTAAGCAGTGTGGGTTTGTGATTGAAGTTGAATGACTTTTTACAATTGGAAAATGCCTACTTTTATGAGTCTGTGCATGTTAAGTGTTTTCCTAAAGGCTTGAAGATTTGGAGATTTACAAATGGGGTTAAGGTTAATTCACCTCTACATAAAGAACTTCTTGAACTGTTTGATCAGACCAGATTGAAATTGTTGGAACTGCTCATTAAAGACAATGAAATTAAACTTGAGCAGCTCAACAATTAGATTAAGATACTTAATGCTTCCATTAATACTGATTTGCTTTTTACAAATTACTAGTCTGATTTTAATGACATTTTTGATAAAGTAGGTAAGTACATTGAAGGTAACGGAGTCTGCAAAATAAAGAAGCTGGAAATGGACAGGGCAAAGTGTGAAACAGGGAAAGCCTATCTGAGACCGACTGGCTATATTTGTAGACTTGATGAGATTCGTACTAATGAATTATCCTGTAATGACAATTTTCACAATGAGGAAATTTTTTCTACAGATGAACAGTCTTTTTTTAGCCAGTCCTCAGGTTTGCTGGTCAGAGGGACTAGCCAACCAGAGAGGATACAATCCTGTGAATTCCTATTTGGGACACCAGAATGGTAAACCCTCAAGGAATCATCAAAGAGGGAGAGAGAAATTCAAGAGACATTAAACATCTGCCCTTGTGGATGTTTTGGAAAGACTGATTTATTAATTAAAAATTCTATTAATATTTTTAATTTATGTACTGTGAATGTGTCTGATGACATTTTAAATGCATTTCAAATAGGTTTTAACTTTGTCTAATTTAAAATTAGGAACATAGCAAAAACCTTGATGCAACTTTGGCTTTTTACTAGGAGTTTGAATCTTAAGTTTTTTTTTTTCTGATAGACCTACGGTTTTGGTTAAACCTGTTGAATGTTTTAAGAGAGAGCATTTTTGTGCCACCATTGAATCCTTGGGTTGGGCTATTTGAAAAAAAAATTTTGACAATCAATTTAGAGAATTAATCTAAGCAGAAATTTCAGGTTATGCGAAACCTTACAATAAATGAAACAACGTTTAATTGAACTTGTAGGTAATAGAAATATGCATGTTATGAAACCAGATAAAGCTGGTGGAGTCATAATTGAGGACAGTGTTGACTACTCAAGTAAGATGTTTTTTTATTGTTGTCAGATGAATCAACTTGTAGAGGAGTATCCTGGAATGAAATTAGTATTGCCTACAGTAAGTTGGATTTCATACTTAATGATTTAGTTTTACAAGAAGTTATGAAATATTTCCATATTTAAAGGTGTCTAAACCCCTGATCCCTTTTGTATTTGGCACACCGAAAATCCATAAATGTCAAAGTGACCCCCTCCCAGGCCCATTGTGGCAACAGGCAATTCAAAGACAGAACCATTGGCAAAATACATTGATGGGAAATGTAAAGGGTTATTAAGCACAAAAAAAACATATTTTCAAGGATTCATGCACTTATTGCCAAACTTGAATACTATAAGTTTTGATGAATAAGTTTTACAGTTGATGTTGTAAACCTGTGTACTATTATACCTCACACTGTGGGTATCAAATAGTTAATGTCCCTTCTCTGCTCTTCAACGAACACTTTTTCTACCCTTGAAATCCAGGTTCTTGTCTTGCTGCTTGAAATGGTACTAACCAATATTTTTTTTTTTCTGAGGGGAAATACTTTCACCAAATTTCAGGGGTGGCTATGGTTATATATGCGAATGCTGTCTTAGCCAAATGGGAAGAAACAGGCATTTTCTTCTCTGAGTGTGCCCCCTTAATACACATCTGTTATAGATTCCTGGATGACGTATTGATTCTGTGGAAGGGATCTATAAGTCAGTGGGCAATTTCTTTGTAAAGCTGAATGATTCAACTAGTTTTTTGAAGTTTACATATAAACATCTTTGGAAATCGTAACATCCAAATAATTAATCATAGGTATGATTACTTATTTGGATGTTACGATTTCCAAAGATCTTAATTTGAAGTGTTATACAGCCACCATCTATCGTAAAAAGCCCTTTTTTCAATTCCTGTTTGCATTTTGACAGTTGCCATTTCCTACATCAAAAGAGGGGGATAGTAAAAGGTCAAATGGTGCATCTATCTAGGTTAATTATGAAGGATGATGTTTTAAAGGTGAACTAAATTAATGTGCAGCTTATTCCTAGATAGGGGATTCCAGCTATCATTAATTTATGATGTTATGGATGAAATTTTTAAGGATCGGGAGAATACATTTGCACCTGTCCATAATCCAAAAGTAGGGCATAATATCACCTACATGGAGGTTATACATTTGATAGAGGCCTTAGGACCAATTCGGATGGTCCATCTTTAGTAATCCCCTATCATTGTGATGTGTATAAATATTAGTTCCATCAAGAAAAATTGGTACTTAGTGTTTAACAGTAAAACTAAGCACGTTATTGGTGACATTCTGCGGGTTATTTTTAGTAAAGGTTGTTGTGTCTTTCGGCTTTTCCCGGTTATGGGTCGCCACAGCGGAACTCCGGTCCGCTAATGCTTGGCAGTAGATTTTTACGTGCTGAATTGCCAGCCCTGACTCGCAACCTTCAACGAAGGTACGCCCATTCATGCATGTCTCCACACAGAAGACGCTCTAGCTGAGAATCGAACAGGACAACGTCTTACTGTGAGGCGACAATGCTACCGCAGCAGCACCACTGCAGTAAATCTGTTAAAAACCTGTTGAAATCAAATGCGTTGCACAACAAGGGTTCAAATTCATTCAATATTATGAGTAAATGTGGACATTGTAGGTACTGTAAGTTTATACATGAGGGATCCTATGTTGCGATGGAGGACTTCGATAGGACACATGGATGTTAAGGAAGGTGCAATTGCAACAGTGTTAGGATCATTTATTTGGCTGCTTGTACAGTGTGTAATGCATTTTACATTGGGGAAAACCAACAGGAAATTGAAAAAATAACAGAGCATGTGTACAACATTAAAAAGAATAAGTCCAACACTCCCCTGAACAAACATCAATTACAATGTACTGACTGTCATTAGTAAAGAATGTTTATATTTTTAAAAAGTATTGATGATAGGGGTGGTGATGATTAAAATCTCTTGGAAGTTTAAAGAGCTAATTTGGCAGCCAAGACTTAGTAGCTCGGAGTTCAGTTGCTCCGAGTATAAATGATTATTGTTCTATTACTAGTGTGCTTAAGATGAGATCTGACAAGTTATGACTGTTTTTGTTTGTAGACTAATGACTTTTTTTAGATTAATAAGTCGTTTATAATTTTAAAAGTTTTATACACTATATATTTTTATTACTTGTAACATTATCAGTATCGTTAATGTTTGGAGGAATATAACATTGGTTAGAATTTCAGCCAATTTCTATGTGTTCTTATTATTTAGTAGCACTGTTAACATCCAAGATGCTTGATTTTTATCTTAAGTTGTTCATGATTTAAATGTGGTGATTGGTTAGTGGATTTATATAAAACTGATGTCCTGGTTTTAACAACTCTGAAGTCTGTAGAGTACAGACAAAAGTTCTTAGTTGTTGATTTTTATCATTAAATTTTGTGAAGCAGTTGCACCATGTTTCTTCCCTTGTTGTTTTCAAGGAAATGAAAAAAAAAGGTAAGGACCTGGAAGCTTGATTATTATGCAGAGCCCTAAAAGGGACTTAAGATAATTTCATTTTTTATGTAGATGATCTCCCTCTTAAAAAAAGTTACTGTTTAATGCAGCCAAATACAAACAAAATTGTTGGTTATTAATTTACAGCCATTGGAGACTGGCTGGATGAATTAGCCCGTTCACAGAATATTGATAGGACAACATAACTTTAAGACTACAGAGTGAGCTTTGTACTAGTGGGCTGGCTTAGCCTTGGATAATCATTTTATGTAATCAAGTATTCTAACAATGAGCAGCCTTAGCCCAAGCATATTGAGTAAGCAGTAAGGGAGGTGTGTGTGTGTATGTGTGTAAGTCATAAGTGAGTGTTCCTTTTAATTCCATCGCTGTATTGAACAGCATGTGGGAGTAGGGTGGGTGGGCCAGGAAATAAGAGACTGTCTTTCCTAATACCACAGCTACAAAAAACATGCCAAAAATAAGAGCTTACTAGTACACCCTTCATAGCTGCTGCAAAGGATTGTACAGGGCAGCCGTTTGAGACTGTTCCAGTCTAATATGCATATTTTGTCATTTAGTGTTAGTATTCTGTTTATCATTGCTAAAATAAACATCCAGTCTTGCCTGTAATAATACACTCTTGATAAAATTTGTCTTTGTTTAGAAGTTCCCTAGGTATAATAATGTTGAAGAAGTTTGATGTAGCCTGAGGAAAGGGGATAGTCTGTTTGAATCCATTCTCTTGAAATACACTTCTTGGCAATTTACAGAGATTTCCAAGCTGGGCTGATTTGGAAAATGGGAATATCTACAGTACCAGACCCATAGACACCATGCAGTACATATACATCTCCAAGTAAATTTTATTTTAAGTAACATTTTATATATGAATACTTGGTACATTTATATTAAATTATTTTCTGTCTGGTATTTAGTTAGGTTAGTCTTTTTAAAATAATCAGAATGCATCTCTCGTTTTGATTGTCTCATCCTTTTTTGTATAAATGTTTATACTTTATTATCCTAGCTCGATCTTCCCAGTATATTTTTTTTTACGGAATACCGCCCCCCCCCTTTTTTTTTTTTTGAAAAATGTTTCATTTATCATTTTCTTTTGGAAAACAGACTAGGGCTTTGGAGGCATTCTCTTCCTTGGTGTCCGCAGTTTGCTTTTCTACACATGTTGACTTATTCCCTCACCCCCTTCTTCTGCCTCCAAACTTTCTTTTCTCACTGCCATTTCTTCTTGTGCCTCTCAGGAGTCTCTGCAGGTTTTTAATCCAAGTGGATATGAGACCCTACGTAATAGAAGATACAATGACTTCAAACAAAGTTTAATTTAATTGTAGAGCCCTATGGAAGGGAAAAAAGCATTTCTGTTACTTCACGTTTGTAATGAAGAGTCATTATCTAAGTAAACCCTTGTGTCTCCAGCCTTGCAGATTGTTCCCTCTTCTCGACAACATAGAATTTCCTTTGTTAGCTGGTATGCCTGCAACTTAATTAGTATAGATCAGTGTCATATTTGGAATATTTACTATGTGCTCTTTCTATTTTAGTATTGGCAGTAGAAATTCAAGTCCATGTGCTGGCATTTTTAATGAAGTCTTTACAACCTTCCCTTCAGTTTGTTTTGGTGCTACTGTAAACATCAGGTTCTCTGCACGTATCCAGAACTTGAGTTTAGCCATTTTTTTTTGCCATTTCTTCAAATTTTTATTGTTGTTCTACCAGTTTTTTTCTTTCATCCATTTTTAACAGTTTGCATACCAGTTATTTCCTCTGAATGCCTAGTTTAGACATGTTACATTTCTTGCAGCCTTCTCTTATTTGTCTGTGTATATTCCAGCAGTGAACCACGTATCTTGAAAATGTCAGTGCACATTTAGTCAATCTTTCTTTGTATAATGACTGAGGACTTTTTTCTGTTTTAGCTGCTCTCCCTTTTTACTTTATTTTTCCTCCTCTTTGCTGACCTTCTGGAAGTCATAGATCCTTCAGTTACCAATTTATGTTAAAAATTTACAGTGGTTTACAGGCTTTGGCCGTTTTATGCTGTTCTCTGCACAGAGCTCTGTGCTTATACTATTTGCTGCCAAAGTGAGATCTCTCTCTGCCATATCCTATTATAGAATTTTTATAGATGGAGTCTCTTCATATGTAGCCCCTTCCACTAAACCCAATGCCTTCCTTAAACATTCAGCATTCATTGGCATATAAAGCTGTTCTGATCATGATATCACAGTGATAAGCTTTAGCATTATTTCCTTTAGATGCTGTGCCAAAAGACCAAAACAACAGTAAATGTCTATATTTAGATGGATCTTGACTTATTAACCCGTGGTCATTTTTTTTTTGTTGGACTTGAGAAATGTCTGAACTAAATCAGTTTCTAACAAGGTGAAGAAAAATTTGGATTTTGTAGTCCAAAAGATGCAATTTCTAGTAATGCCAGTAAATCCTTAACAGGCAAGGCTGTTGGACCCAGGGTCTTTGGTTTTAAACTTCAGCAACAGCTTTTCAATTTGTCTACCAAGGAAGTAGAGACAAAAAAAAAACTACCTGGTCGTATAGAGAGTTTTAGGGAAGTATACACTAAGTACTTCTCTGTCACACTTATGCTACCACCATCACCATCTACCTTGACTCTGTCCAACTGAGCAGATGATGTGCATACAATCTTTTATATGCAGAAGGCAGTATTAACTGATTTGCAAGTGTAGTGATTATCTAACAAAATATGAGCCACTCCTTAATTTTAGTCCCTGAGCAAACAGTCTTAAATGTTGAGGGGTATTGGTATATAAGGCACTCAACTAGGTATATATTTTGATTTTTAATGTCATGATGTTGCTACGTCCTGTGGTGTAAGGTTGTAACTCTTTCTTGTTCATTATTTAGTTACATCTACTAAAGACTAACCAACTTTTTATTTTTTGTCCAAGGTCTTTGCCACTGACTTTAGCTTTGCATTAAAGATACATTTGAAGGCATCTCATTTAAAGTGAAGTGGTAGTTCCTGATGTTCATGTGCATCCCATGCTTCATTATTGATCTTTTTCCCTCAAGCTTATCTCCCATGGGACAAATGCTCTAGCGTGTTATCCATTTGCATCCTTCAGCATTAGAGTAATGTTTCATTGTCTGACAAGGGCAAAAACATTTGCAAGTGGGCTCACACTCCAATTATTCAGATTTGTGGAGATGAATCTGTTTGTACAGTCCATACATATTTGGCATACTAGTAAGAGGCAAACACAATCCTGCCTTTGTAGATTCATACCCACCAGATATATGCCCTCAGTTACCTCCTTTAGAACTTGAATTAAAATGATTAACCTGCCTTGCCTTCCTTTATGTCTGCATCATGTGAGACATAGTAGAAATTCCCTGCACAGCTAACTGTTCGTTGTGTTTTAACTAAAGCCATAGTTGTCACTGACCTCAACTTCAACTGAAAATTGTAGCTACAAATGTGTTTGTAACTGTAAAGGTAACCTTTCCTAAAGAACACCTTTACCAATCTGAAGGAGTCCATACATCTTGAGAGGGCATTGCCACTTTTGCCTAAGCTCACTATCACTTTCTTGTGTAGAGTTTTTGATTACATAATGAACTTTGTACTCTTTTACAGGGTTTTTTCTGCAGATAAACATGATTTACAAGCCTTTGGGCTGGGATCATCACAACCTGCTGGTAACAATATTGATAATAATGACCCCTCATATATCTGCAATACCTTTTTCCTTTTTTAATCAGCTAATGAAAAGTATGAAGGCATTAAGAATTAATGTGTGGCATTTAAAATTTGCTACTTACAAGACCCAAGGTATTACCCCACGTGGGCTAAGAATACGTATACAACCTGTAGTGAATGTTATTGATGATTCTTTATCTGAAGCTTGGTTTCAAGCTCAGCAAAAGGTCTGCATGTCTTTTGTAGAGGTTCTACTTTCTTATTATGAATGTATGATTGATAAATATATCATTGAGGTCAATCAGATTTGTGAACAGGTTTAGGTTTATGAAGGGGAGCCTTTCTACACACCACATTTTCAAAAAATGGTTCAGGATTTATTTTCCCTTGAGAAACAGCTCAAGGACAAAAAAGTACATAAATTCAATAGGGACGTAAATGATTACCAAAGAGGCAAACCATTTGGACCAGGCAAAAATGTCAAGTTTGCAACACATGAAAATACTAAACCCACTTTTAAGAGGAAAACACCATGTTCTCTTCTCAAGAAGACCACAACTAGTTTGAGTGGTACTTCTGGAGATGAGTCATCCTCGGCCACTGAGGTAGAGATTGTTCAGAGTTCTGATTCACCTGTGGCAAAGAAATTTGTGGGTTTTGACCCTTTAGGAGGAACAAACATGGGGGGGGGGGCTGCAAACATACAGCATCCAGGAAATATAGAAAAACATTTGGAACTATTGATACCCTGGTGAGCCCTATTCATAATGTCAACACTATTTCATCATTGCAGTTATCAGATGGTGAAATTAATCTTCTCAATAAAGGCTTGAATTTCATACCTGTTTTTTTGGTTTATGAAGATATGTTTGCCAATGACATCATGGCCTTTTGTGACCAATCACACATACTTAGATCTACTGATTTTACGTTTCATAAATCTTCATTTATGCCTCCGATGGATAGACATTGTGGCTATATTTCAACAATGTGTACTGAAAGATTAGTACTTTTTTGGCTCTGATTTTCAGCTTCAGAGATCTAATCTTACCAACTTGGAAAAACGAGCCCTTTTAAATCTAAAAGCGAGGAAAGATTTGGTCATTCTCCCTGCAGATAAGGGTGGGGCTGTGGTGGTTCTGGACTGGGCCATGTATTTAGCTGAGACTAATAGACAACTCTCAGATGGTTGATTCTACATGTATATGCCTTTAGATTCCACTGATAGATTTAAGAAGGAAATTGATGATTTTCCTCAGGAATGCCTTCCTTGGAGGAGGAGATTATTAGCAAGATGGTATGTTTCCATCTTACTGTTGCTGATCCTCAGTCACAATATCTGTATTTGCTACCTAAAATTCACAAAAATCTACAAAAGCCTCCATGTAGACCTATTGTTTCGGGTAGAGGCTCTTTGAACCCCTGTCTGCATTCTTCACCAAATATCTCAAACCTTTATTACCATTAATCAGGTCCAGAATACCACACAATTTTTAAACATCATTTCAGACGCACGGTTGGAACCACATTGGCTTAGGTGCACCCTAGATGTTAGTGCATTGTATACCAGTATTCCTCATTGGGCTGGTTTAGAAGCCATTGAGTACTGATCGAAATGGGCAAGTATATATCCACCAGGCTTTAATACACTTTTGATTTGTATGACTGAACACGTTCTCATTAAGAACGTATTTTATTTTCATGGCAAATGCTACTGGCAAGTCAAAGGTACTGCCATGGGAGCGTCTTTCCCTCCCATATATGCAGACTTGTTCATGGGATTCCTAGAGGAACAATTGATTTATAACACTTGTAATAATTTATATATTTCTGAAATAGAGATTTGGGGACTATATCTGGATGATTGCTGGATGGTATGGAGGGCAGATGAGACCTATTTGCAGGAATTCATGCAATATTTGAATGAGAACAAGTGGAGCATTGAATTTATGGTACATTACCATTCCATGGAAATTAATTTTTTAGATGTGACTATAAGTAGGGAGAGGGACCAAACACTTAGTACTAAGGTGTTTCGGAAAAATCCCCAATATAATATGCTACTCCATGCCTCCAGCTTTCATCCCAGGCATATAGTTAATAACATTCCCAAATCTCAATTCCTCCATATTAGATGGATATGTTCCTCTTAAAAATCTTATCAGGAATTCCAAAATGATCTTGTCAACAGATTTGATCATAATATTGTTTTGACTGCCAGGGATTGGGTGTCCACACAAACCAGATCTGATTTACTAACCTACAAGTCCAGAGCTCTGGGTGACAATGCTAATCTTAGGCTTGTCACCACTTATGGGTGTAATACTAATGTTCTTCGAAACATTGTTGATCGGTATTGGGGTGTCCTTAGATCAGATGACAGAATCTCGAAAATTCTAATTCTGGTACCTAGGTGTCTGTTTTCCTTCCGAAGGAGCCCCACTTTGGGGTCACATTTTAGTCATTATAAACTTAGCAGGGAGATGATCTCATCACAAACTACCTTATTTAGGGATTTACTTAAGGGTTATGTCCCCTGTGGTCATTGTTCAGCCTGTCAACATGTCCATAAATCTAAGAGCTTTACTAGTGCAAATACTTCCAGGGTTTATGACATCCCATTTTTTGGGAATTGCAGCACAGACTGGCTTATTTATTTAGCCAGTTGCTCTTGCTCAGCATTCTATGTGGGCCAAACATCTAGGTCTCTGCGGGTGAGGTTCTCTGAACATCTTAGTGATATCCGTAACTTCCAGCTCATTATTTATACACACCTTACAACTTACTGCAGCACAGTTTACTTTTATTATTATTGACATAATAAAAGGGAATAGACAGGGCAAATCGGGTTGGCACTCTATTTTAAATACTAAGGAACGTAATTGGATCATTAGACTAGGGGGATTGTTTAGACCTGGTCTTAATGAGCAATTATAATCAGTTGAAATGTGATGTGTATTTAAATGATGAAATATTTTTGTGTTATGTTCACTGAGGAAGGCATATGGATGCCGAAACCGGTTTGCTTTGTTATAGCTGTGGTTTCACTATAACTTTTGGAGTTGCCACAATAAAATAGTTTTTTTGGTTTCACCAAAGTTCTGGCCAGTTTTGTGATTGTTATGGGCCTTTGCACCAGCTGTACTTGCGGTTCCTGCGTGTGTAACTAGTGGCAGTTCACCAGAGACAGAGGGAAGTGAAAATGTTACTGTATTAGGGGAAAACTAGCTTTTCACTATGCCATCAATGGTGGATGTGATACACAAAAGTAAGACTTCTCCCAGATAACCCACCTCTCTTGTGATCACTGTGAATCTGGTAAAATCCATTCTACAACCTGCAAAGTCCATTGCATTAATTGAGTAGAGACTGTATGCAACTCTTGATGAGCCTTTCTGCGACAGAACAGACTACTCACATTACAGTCTAGAGCTCATGAAATTTTTCATTAGTCTGTTCCAGTCAAAAACTTACCTTGGATCTTCAGACGTTATGGCCACTTCCATGTCCCAGGTTACACAACAGTTTTACAGTGGGTGAATAACAGTGATCACAGTACTGTCAACCTCTCTTTCTCATCAGAATTTCCAAGTTGTGTTAAGCCCGCTTGAGATGGTAACTTAGTCCAGTCAGTGTATGCATAAGCTGCCAAGGTTCCTGTTACATCTTTGGGACTTTTAACTTTTTTCATTGTGTTGGAAATTAAAGCCTTATGGCTTACTTTGATATTTTTCAGTGGCCTACCTTGGGGAGTAAAATCCATTTATTCAGGCAGTGTAATCATGGTCTACTATGCCAGCAAATGGGGAGGCAGTTATTTTGTTCCTGCTGTGCTACAAAGCCTTAAGAGTGTGTATTAAGTGAAGGAGTCAATTTTTTTTTCTTTGTGGAGGTGCATATTCCTGGGAGATCAATTTCTTAACGGAAAACTGAATTTGGTGCCTTTTCTTTCTTCACATGTAGCCTTTGTTGAGCAAAGAAAAGCTTTCTGATGTGGAGACCTCCATTTTGCAATATCTTTACCTTGCAGTCAAATGCAAAATGTCAGCATTACTTCTCCAAGTTCCACCTTCAAAGATGTAAACCAGGGATGCCCTTGTGCAAGGATAGGCAAATAGTCTCTGCTTCAACTTTCCGTTGCTTCCACTGATGATGTTAATCCAGAAGGCCAACACACAGGGTCAAACTGATTTTCATAGCCCAGTTTTCACAAAGATATATTTTCTGCTTCTCTTCCTTATTTAATCAACACCCCCCCTACATCTTCTGCCACGCTAGATGCTGCTGTCTCACCTAGACCTCATAGGTTCATAGTTTGGTACTAGGCTATTGGCCCTAGGGCCTATATAAGCCTAGCCAAAAAGGTACCCTGGCTTTCGCTACCCAAGAAAATTATTTACCTGTGCCCCTGTTGAGCAGAGCCACAGAAGTGATCCCCGGGGTGAATTTCCTATTTCCCATCAAGATTCTTCTTGAAGAGTGCTAATGAGCTTTGTTTGATATAGATAGGTAGTTTGTTCCAGAGTATGAGAAGTCTCTGGGACAGGATTCTATCCCTCCAGCATGTTCTGTTTATTGTGGTGACAGTGTTTAGGTCCCTAGAGTGTGTAGTTCTGAGGGATTGGGATTTCTTTAAGTGGAGCATGTCCAACAGCTCAGGGTTTGGCATAGCTTTGTATGTTAGGCAGAGATCGCCTCTGAGTAGGCGATATGCAACGGAGTAAAGGTGGAGTTTTTTGAGCCGGTCTGAATAGGGCATCTGTTTGAGGCCGGTAATCCTCTTTGTGAGGTATTTCTGTGGCCTTTCCAGTTGTTGTAGATGTCTTGTGAGGTACATACCAAAAGGGGCATTGTACTCTGTAATGGGTGATGAGTAGAGGGGAACAATGACCTATTTTTCCTGGATGAGAAACCTTTTGTGATGAGGTGTGCCATTTAGAAGGATTTCCTGACTATTGTGGTGATGTGATTATCAAAGGAGAGACTACTGTCCACCTGTGTCTCAAGGTCTTCCATCACACTTTCGGCGTTAGGTAGACTACCGCCTATGTGGTAGTTCATGGATAAAGAGCTTTTACCAAAAGGGATGACAATGCACTTTTTGGCATTGAGCTTGAGGCCATGGCTTTGACACCAGGCATCTGTCTCAGTTTGGCCCTTTTGTAGGATGTCCACATCGTTAGGAGTTTTGATTATGGCTCCTAGTTTGGCTAATGAAGTTTGTAGATGACTGCAAAGACCTTCTGTGTTAGCCTGTACTTCAGAGAAGTAGATACCAAACAGGAGAGGACCCAGGACTGAACCCTGTGGTACTCCACTTGTCACTGGTCTGTATTCGGATTTGGAGTCTGCTACTTTCACAGTGTGGGTTTTATCAGTGAGCCAGTTGGTAACCCATCTTGTGACATAGGGATTTATACCTAGTTTAGTGAGTTTATCTATAATTCCAGAGTGGGGGATGGTGTCGAAAGCCTTTGTGAGATCTAGATAGGCTGTGTGAACCACCTTACACTCATCTATGGCTTTGGTGACTGCTTCAAAGAAGTCTATCAGATTTAAGAGACATGATCTGCCTTTTACAAATCCGAACTGGGTGGTATCCAGAGTTTGGAGATTACCAATGTCTTTGTTTATAAGTTCCATGATGATACGTTCCATGGCCTTGCAGACCAGGCTCGTCAGGCTAATGGGGCGGTAGTTCCCGGGGTCCATGGTGGATCTCCCTTTGTGGAGTGGGATAACTGTCGCTGTGCGCCATTCAGTGGGCACTAAGCCTGAGGTGAAGCTATGATTGAACATGGTACTTAGATGGGGTGCCAGTTCGTTTAGAATGCAGCCTAGGATGTTGTCAGGTCCCATGGATGCTGTGTTCTTGGCTTTGGAGAGTGTGGTTTTTACCTGTGCAGCCGTGATTACAGGACTTTTGCATTTTTCTGGTATAGAGATGGGCCCTTTAGGGGGTGAGAGGGGGATAAAGTTAGCACTGAACCTATCTGCCAGGATGTTGGCAATATCAGTTGGTTCTGTACATATTTAGTGCCATTGTGCTGTAACTCAGAACAGAGTTGCAACTTAAAAGTAGGAAGAAACACAAATACAGTAAAAGCATCACCTGCATTCTGTGGTTTTGATGATAGTGAGCAACCTGGATTTTCCCAAAGTAATGTTTTATATGTCTTTGCAGAGACTGTCTACCTGGAAGACTTACAAGGACAGATGACATTGCTTCTCTACCTGGGCCAGAACAAAAATATATATTCCAAAACCCAAAGAATCAGAGTGCAAGAAGAAACCAGTGACCATAAAAGCATGTCTGTGCAGCACCTCCAAAGCACTCGAGACCCTTTTTTGTCTAACTATAGAAATGGTGCAGCGTAGTTAGTATAAACCAAGAACCATGTAGAAAAAATGCCACTGAGGATCCAGAAAGGTAAAGTCAAGAATTTTAATAACAAGATTGAGTGCTTTTGTCTGTCAATGGAGACTTCATCAGAATAACCATGAAACCAACAATCAGTTCTTTTATACTATGCTTCCAGCATTTCCATTTGATAATCAAAAACTTTGAGTCATCATTTAAACTTTTTAAAGATGCAAGATGTTAAAAACACATATATGTGCAACATTGTAAGTCTGTGTACTATCCAGTGAAAACACTTACTTTACTTAAAAATAGATAAATAAAATAAATTGTAACTTTTCAGCCTTCATATTAAAAACTGGTGCTATGGAAACTTATTCGTTAAGCCCTGGGGAGAGAGAAGCACATAATAAGTTGCAACACAAGCTCTCTCCTGCGTAGTCGTCCCTTCCAGTCTCCACCTCTGCCATTGATGTTTCTCCTTTGGCATCTTGGAGAAAATAAATTTTTTAAAACCTTTACAGCTCATCGTGTTTCACTGTTGCAGTCATTACTCTTGGGTTATCCTGCTGGCAGGGTACCCGCAGTCTGCCTGAATTCCAAAGTCTTGGTCCGGCGTCGGTTGCTGTTGCCTCTTCCCTGACGTCAGTGCGCCAGGGGTATAAAAGATGCAGCTGATGCCATTTTCTTCAGTCTTTCTTGCTGCGCGGTGCCCGAAGCAGAAGCAGTTTGCAAGTGCCGGTCGGCCGACTCCTGAGATTTTCATGTTCGAATTTCAGATCCGAAGTCTTCACTTAAAGCTAAGTACCCCGTTGGGGAAACTTTTTTCTTGCCCCAGACCGATGTCAGAAAAAGTTAATAATTGTATTTCTTGTGGGAAGCAAATACCTCGTAAGGACTTCGATTCTTATTGTATTCCTTGCCTAGGCCCTGATCACGACGTTGCTAATTGCAGGCTTTGTGCTACATTTAACCAACGCACTATTAAGCGTCGGTACGATTTTGCATTTCATTACTTTGGCCAAAGATTTAATTACATGATGTCGTCGGATAGCCATCCGACTACCGCAATTCACAAGAAACTCAAGGAAAAGGACAGGCATCCGAGGTCCAAAACTGACGACGAGGCTTTTAAGCCAATCGCCGGTTCTCAGTGAGGCGCTTTCGCTGCCCCTGACGCTTGCTACCTCAGAGCCGCAGGCCGCTTTCGACTCCCATGTGGAGCAGACTAGGCCGTTGGAAACTCAAGGTATTGGACACTTGGAAAATATTCCCTCAGATGGGTCCGGAGCCGCTGAGCAGGCATCGGCTTCTGAGGGTGTTTTCAGGCCTACACAGTTATATGTAAAACCGACTACAGCTTCAAAGGCAAAGACTAAAGCACCACTAAAGACAAAGAAACAAGTGCAGCAAGTCCATGGATAGGCCTCCATGCCTAAAAAACAGATGCTCAAAATGGCCGAAGACCTAATTACTTTGATCAGGGGTTCCCATTCCCCTCCTGATAAGAGGCCTAGGTAAGAGACAGAATATGAATCTTCAGATCAGTTTTCCATTTCCTCTGACTCCTCTTCTGAACAGGAATACTCTCTTCCTCCCTATGAGGATTCTGATGCTGAAGAATCTATCCCTTCAACCTGTCCTCCTGAGGATTATTCTTTTGGGGAAACCCTGCATACCATGAGGGAGCACTTCCACTGAGAGAGACAAGACTACTCGGAATCTAAGAAAAGGCTCAAAGACTTTCTTTTACTACCTCAGCACAGGCCTCTTGCTACCCCCCCATGTTTTAGACATTGTAGATGATGTATTTTCAGAGTCCAGCCTGTCTCCTGACTCTTTACCCCCTGCACCTGTTAAGCCAGACAGATACTACAGGGTTCCAGATTCACATACATTTCTTTATAAAAACCCTGCTGGTGACCCAGAAACTATTTCTCAGGGTCTCAAAGGGGTCAAGGCTTCCACTGCAAAAAAACCCTATCCTCTCTGATAGGGATTCAAGGACACTGGACAGATGGGGGAAAAAGGTTTACACGGCCGCTACCTTGGCTGTAAAGGCTCTAAATTGTCAATTTCATATGCTTAAATATCAGCAATACTTAATGTCACTGCTTAAACAGAAAATGTTAACAAATTCTGAATGTGCAGAAAACAAGGAAATGCAGGATTTATTGCATGCAACTCAACAAGTGGGAAAGCATACTTTGCAATGTGGTTTTGATTCTCTGGAGGCCTCTTGTTATGGGTTCTGTCATTAGGAGGCATGCTTGATTAAAGGAACAGAATCTGCCAGGTCATGTTAAAGCAAAATTATTAGATGCTCCATTACAGCATGATACCTTGTTTGGTGTTAAAGCAGAAGAGGTGTTGAAGAAAATGGAGGACAAAGCGAAATCTATGCAGACAGTTCTTACAGGTGCAGCCACCCAGATTTAGCAGGAACTGGCCTACAAAGAATTGGTCCTTTCCAGTGTCAGACAGGCCACAAAGAGGCAGATACAGATGCCCCAGAGGCAGATCCCAGCTCAAGGCTCTTACAGGCCTAAACAATGGGGTGCTTCTACCTCCAAAAGCAGAGAAGACAAATCACAGCCATACAGGAAACGGCCCCAATGACTTTCCTCTGCTAGCACCAAGCACTTATCTTTTGGCAGCCCCCTTGGGGGGAAAACTAGCACTTTTTTCACAAAATTGGCACATGATCACCCAGGACAAATGGGTCTTGAATATAGTGTGTCAGGGCTACAGGTTCCACTTTCACACCCTGCCAAGGGCAAAAGGTATGCCAGACCTGCCACACAATCAATGGGCATGGACATGAGGGCCATTCAGTGAGTACCACAGCAAGAGCAGGGACAAGGATTTTACTCAAGACTTTTCTTGGTACCCAGAAAGGACAAAGCCTGGAGACCAGTATTGGACCTGTCTGTTCTAAACACATTTCTGGACGTTCCAAAATTCAAAATGTTGACTCTGCAACAGCTTCTGCCCATGCTGGGCAAGAAGGCTTGGCTTGTAACTTTGGACCTAAAAGAGGCATACCTGCATGTCCCAATCAGACAGTCTTGCAGAAGATACCTCAGATTCATAGCTGGCTCAATGCACTACCAATTCTCTGCACTGCCCTTTGGCTTATCTACTGCGCCCAGGGTCTTCATAAAATGCCTGGCACCAGTAATTGCATTTTGCAGACAAAGGAATTCAAATCTATCCTTACTTGGACGACTGCCTTATTCAAGCAGAGAAAAAGGACATTCTACTAAAGCATCTGGCGTTTGTAAGAAGATTACTAATTTGCCTAGGGTACACAGTAAACGAAAAGAAATCAAAACTAGTACCCTCTCAAGAGATAATATTCTGGGGTGCAAGCTTAAATACAACTGCCCAGATGGCTTATCTCACGCCAGACAAGCAAAGGCAACTGACTTCTTTCTTCAAAATGTTGGCAACAAAGACCCAGTTATCTGCAAGAAAAATTCTGCAGGCTTTGGGCTTCATGGCATCCTGCATTCTGCTAATTCCATATGCCAGACTGCATATGAGGAAACTACAGTGGTATCTAAAAAGTGTTTGGACTCAACATTGCCACAGTATGGAAACATTAATTACCCTCATTCCCTGCCTGCCACAGGAGTTTCGATGGTGGGCTCAGGCCTGTCACCACAACAAGGGACAGCCATTCACTTTACCCACAGCCAGGCAGACACTAACAACGGATGCATCAGATTATGCCTGGGAGGCCCACATGGCAGGAAAATGTATTCAGGGCACATGGCCCGCAAGCCAGATGCATCTTCATATCAATCAAAAAGAGATGCTACCTGTTCAGAATGCCCTGACAGCTTTCAAGGATCTACTTCATCCAGGACATCTAGTGATAAAGACGGACAATACTACAGTCATGTGGTACATAAGCAGGGAGGCACACATTCCTACCCCCTCTGTAGACAAGCCATGACTTTGTGGGACACAGCACTGACTTGTCAAGTTCACCTGTAAGCACAGTTCCTGCCAGGAAGGATAAATACTCTGGCAGACGAACTAAGCAGAAACCTCATGGATCCCCATGAGTAGAAACTAGATCCACAAGTCTTCAGCATGATAACAAGGAAATGGGGATGCCCAGACATAGATCTATTTGCCTCCCCTCACAACTGCCAACTACAGAGATTCTGCACAAGGACTTATCACAAGCAAGCATGGAAAGTGGATGCCTTATCCTTCATCTGGAAAAACATAATGGTATATGCCTTTCCTCCACTGCCTCTCCTCCCCAAGGTACTCCTAAAGGTCAGACAAGAGAAGCCAAAACTGGCCACGCCAGCACTGGTACCCACTCCTAAAGACCTTGTCTCAAGGTCCAGCCTGGACATTGCCTCAAATTTCTCACTTACTGACCCAACAAAACAATCAGATCCTGCACAGCCAACTCAGGACCTTGGCAGCATGGCGGGTAATGTAGCCATTCAGAACACTCCTCTCTCCAAAGCTGTGATGGATGTTATTTTGGAGGCCAGGAGGCCCAGTACCAGAAAATCTTATGCAGAAAAATGGAAGAGATTCTGTGCTAGGAATTGACACGTTTGTACCAAATATTCCTCAGATTTTACAATACTTAGCTGAGATGCTGGACAAAGGCCTATTGTTTTCATCAATTAAGATCCATGCCTCTGCTATTTCAGCCCATTACAATACAGAACCGCCTATCTTTTCTCATCCTTTAATAAGGCAGTACCTCAGAGGGGCCAAAAACATAAGACCTCCAAGGAGAGCACCAATACCTGCATGGGACCTCAATTATGTCTTGGAAAAACTCACACTGCCTCCTTTTGAGCCAGCCTCAACAGCCAATATAAAATTCTTATCCTGGAAAACAGCTCTGCTCCTAGCAATAACCTCTGCAAGACGAGTCTCGGGAGTTACAGGCACTCATGGCTGTGGAACCTTTTATCATTTTCCATCCAGACAGGGTTTCTCTGAGGACAAACCCGACATTTATGCCTAAGGTGGTGTCCAGTGTGGCCCTTAACCAAACCATTCACTTGCCTACCTTTTATCCAAACGCACAGAACAAGGGTGAGGGACTTCTGCATTCTTATAGGTTCATAGGTTCATAGGTTTATACTAGGCTATCTGCCCTAAGGCATTTATAAGCCTAGCCCAAATTTTTGTGGCTTACGCCACCCCTTATATGAAAAAATACTGTGCCCATTAGTTTGTTGTGCCTCTGTCCAGCAGTGACACAGATATGATTCCCGGGGTAAACCTACGATCTCCCATCCACAGGTCTAGATTTCTCTTGAACAGAGTCAGCGAGGTGCTCTGCCTCACATGGACCAGGATTTTATTCCACAGCATAGGGAGTCTCTAAGTGATAAATCTATCCCTCTAGCACGTCCTATTTATATCCGTGCTAAGGTTTAAGTCGCTTGCTCTAGTGGTTTTGGTGGATTTGGATTTTTTGAGGTGGAGCATGTCCATTAATTCGGGTTGGACATGGCCTTGTATGTCAGGCACATGTCACCTCTGAGCAGACGGTATGCGACTGAATAGAGCTGGAGTTTCTTCAATCTGGCAGCATATGACAGATTTTGGAGTCCCTTTATCCTTTTGGTGAGGAACTTTTGGGGTCTCTCCAATTGCTGCAGATGTCGGGTGAGATACATCCCGAATGGGGCATTGTACTCGATCATTGGTCTGATAAGTGAAGAGTACAGAGGAACAATGACCTCACTAGATCTGGATGTGAATCCCTTCATGATCAGGTGGGCAATGTAGAAGGTCTTTCTAACCACTTTAGCAATGTGAGTGTCAAAAGAAAGGCCACTGTCAACCTGGGTCCCCAGGTCCCTGATAACCTCTTCATGTTAGAGTATATCCACCCCCCCCCCCTTTGGACATGCACGGACAGATACGCTTCTACTTGGACAGAACTAAAGCTTTCAGAAAGACTGAGCAACTTTTAGTGGCATATGCTGCAGGATCACAAGGAAAGGCCATCTCAAAACAGACTGTTTCAAAATGGATAGGCCATTGCATTCATTTCTGCTATTCACAACATGGCAAATCAGTGCCTAAGGGCATTAGGCCACATTCAACCAGAGCAGCAGCCACTTCAGCAGCCTTCCTCAGAGGAGTACCAACCAAAGACATCTTAGAGGCTGCAACTTGGAGTTCAGTGCACACTTTTACAAAGCACTACCACTTACCTCTCTACTCTACATCCAGAGCAGGCTTTGCCACTGCAGTTCTGCAGGGCCTTATAGCCTTTCCTAATCCTATTTAGCCCCAGCCACCCATCCTCAGCTTTGGGATTCAACCCAAGAGTAATGACTGCAACAGTGAAACACGATGAACATAGTACAGTTGTGTACCTACCATAAATGTAGATGTTAGAGTGTATCCACCCCCCCCCTTTCTTTTTGCTTGGTCATATCTGCACTTCTCTAGTCTATACAACCTATGTGGTGTATTTGCTTGTAGATGAAGGAAATGATTACCTTAGTGCATGCATGTTTATTGGCATAATTTTTAGCCTACCCTTGTGGGGGCACCTGACATCTGGGGCAAGAAAAACTGAAGAAAATGGCGTTGGCTGCATCTTTTATACCCCTGGCGCACTGATGTCAGGGAAGAGATGACAGCAACCGACGCCGGACCAAGACTTTGGAATTCAAGCCGATTGCCAACTGCAGGTAGCCTGCCAGCAGGATAACCCAAGAGTAATGACTGCAATAGTGAATACACTCGAACATCTACATTTACGGTAGGTACACAACTGTACTTTCTCCTTTCTGTGTCTGCATATCCTCCCCGCGGTCAAGTGGCCTCTGAAAGACATGCGTGAATGGGCGTGCCTTCGCTGAAGGTTGGGCGTCGGGTTAGCAACTCGGCACCATAAAAATCGACTGACCATCATTAGCGGACCAGAGTTTTGCTGTGGCGACCCCTAACCGGAAAAAGCTGAAAAGACAAACAATTCTCCTTTCTGTTAGTAATGTCATACAGATGTTCATAAATGCTTGCCTTAAATGCAAGCTCTGTTTTCCCAACATAATATGCTGGGCAGCTGTCACATTTCGCCAAATATACCACTCGAGGTGGAAGAATTTCTTTTACAAAATGTTATTCTGCTTTTAAGGATGTTGTCTAACACCAGGGTTTTTATCTTGACAGTATATGCACACTGCTTACAGCTTCCACAAATGGAAGTTCCACAAACCAAAGATGTACTTTATGGTATTTCTTTTTCAAATAGCTGTGTAAAGTTCTTCCCAGTTTTGGTAATGAATGTGAGTTCAGCCCCCACCTTGCTATACACATGTATGTTTACTCTAAAACTATTCCGGCTCCTTCTTACTATTTCCCTTTATCTCTTTGGAAAATTGATTGTTGTATAATAAGTGCTTTTTCGTATTTAGCCTCCTGTTTTTCATTGGATGATTTATCCAAACAAAGACCTAATAGGGGCTTGTACTTGCCCTCATTCACCGAAAACCTGTTTGATCAGACCGTTGACTAAATTTGTGGGGTAACCTTTCCCTAAAAACATTTCTTTCAGTTTGACTAGTTCATCCCATACTTCATGTTGTGAGGTCATTCTTGCTATTCTTGTTGCCTGACTTTTAACTAAGTTTTTCTTTAAGTTTTATTCACTGGGTAATAAATAGACTTAGTGTTGCATGTATATGTGTTTTTAAAATCTGGTATCTTTAACATTTTTAAATGATGATTTAAAGTTTTTAATTATCCAATGGAAATGCTGGAAGCATAGTATAAAAGAACTGAAGGTTGATTTCATGTTTATTCTGATGAAGTCTCCATAGAGAGACGAAAGCGCTCAATCTTATTAAAATTGTTGATTTTACCATTTTGAATCCACTGTGGCATTTTTTCAGCATGTTGCTTTTTTTTTGTCTGCCTTGGAGGAGCTGCACCAATGTGGTTTTATGGTTACAAAATGCATATTGCCATTCACCATGTACATACTTACGGTTCCAGGCTTCGTACTGAAATGTCGTGAATCACAATGCCAAGTCCTGACATACTGAGAAAAAGACAAAAATACAGAAGAGTTAATACTGGACATTGCTTTTCTCTTTTAAACTTGTTTATCTAACCATATTGAATTCTGTTTCACCAAACATGGTCATCATCTTGCAACTTCTAAAGTATTCTTCAAGAGCTATAGCCACTTTAGCAGTTTTTCTATACAGTGCTTTAGTAGATGACATTTCTACAGCAGTTACTTGGTCATCTTTGAATATTTTTGCATACAGTACAAGGTGGATATAATATGTACATCACGTCCTTCCTTTGGGACCACAGTTTGTCTATGGTGCATTTCCATGAAATTGACCTCCCAAGGATTTGTTAGGTAGTCTGCCCTATTGGTTGCAGAAAATAAATCTCTCCTTTTAGGATGCAAACGGTGTGTACTAAACATAATGAAAGATTTGTAAGAGGAGGGTCATCCTTCATTGCTGATGTTTGATCTTTAAAGACCAGCTTACATTGAAGTTGCTGTGTATTGTACCACATATTATTGTTTAGGAGGGCAGGAAGACAGACTAGAAAATCTGTCCAGGTGGAATACGGTTTCCTTATGGTATAACACTAGGGATATTTTTATCTGCAAAGCTGTAGAACCAGACAACTGTCAGTACTGGTTATGATATGCCTTTAAGATACATCTCTCAGCTATTGCAGCATGCGTTCCCATGTACATCTTAAGTTGTGCTGAAGCAGTTTCTAAAGGGAGTCCTGCATTTAAAGTCACAGAGAAGATATTTCCTGAGAAGATAGCTGTTGCCTTGAGCCCAGAACCCTGGGACACTTAAATTCTTGTTCTGGAAGACAGTGTTTTTTGAAGCTTTTCTTTCTAGCCAGGTGATTTTTGAGCTTCACACTCTGCTTTGTAAAGGGCCATGCATGGTATTCCTTAGTGACTTGGTGAGCCTTCGGACTAACCCTTTCTTCTTGCCCATAGTTTTATCCAAATTGGCACTTATTCAGATAGTTTTATCCAAATTGGCACTTATTCAGATGGTTAAAGTACCTGTTTTCTTTCTCAGCCTTCAGAGCAAAGGAGAACAGGATGTTGCACTTGTTGCATGTATATTAGAAGCTCTGGCATTACCTAGCACGAACAAAGGATCTCAGACAGTCTGACATGCTTGTGGTATCCGTCGTGCTTAAATGGTTAGCGTATTACATCACCCTTGGTTATGAGGAAGGTGGAAAAGAAATCCTAGAGGGACGTTTGAGGAGTGCAGTCTGCCAAGGCATCAGCCAGTTTCAGGAATTTGTCAGCCCAAAGAATCTGTGAGGCATCCATCTGAATCATTGTGCAGATCTTTTCTAGGCATTGTGAGCTAACTTGTTAAGCCAGGAATAGGGCTTAGGGCTCAGTACTGCAGTCCTGTAGGGCATGGTGTAACTACCACCATCCCAAAGAGGCTTTAGTACTTTCCCTTAGGTTTGAAATCATGCTGCAGCAGCAATGATTCTTTTGATGAAGATAGTACAGTTGTGTGAGTACACCCATCATAATAGCAAATATTTTAGTAAGATCACTGCTTCAGTGTACGCTCTTCCTCCCAAGTAGTGACAGTCTGTTCACTGTACTGGGTCGTTTGGAAGTAGAGGTGGCATTAGAAAACACACAAAAAATGATTGCTACTGGAGTATAAACATATTTTTAAACCCATTTATGTTATCACTGAAAACATAGGCATGCATACATGAACAGAAAAGAAAAACTATTAATATTTTTCATTTTCATGCATTATGCCTTACATGTTTGCTATCTTTATTTTTAAAGATTTTAAAACTCCAGCATTATATAATTTGCTGAGTTTCTGTCTTTCTTTAAACCTCACTCCTTCATTTTATATCCTGAGTGTGTATGAAATTACTTTGGCATGTTCCACAACACCAAAATGTCCTTTCATGGGTTTAACAAATACAAAATAATATCATCTGCAAACAAAGCTAACTTTTTTGATTACTATACCAGTCATATCCTTGACTTTGTGAGTCTCGGTACTTCCGTATTATCGCAACCAGATTTTCGCGGTTGCGAATTTAGTCCCATGTCTGAGACAGCAGGTCTATTAAGCTGGAAAAGGGAGTGTAAGTAAGTTAAATTGTGGCACATATGGTTTTGAGGCAGGGAGAGGACTAACTGCCAAATTTTGGAGTCCTGACTGGCATGTCTCACTTTGCCAGTGAACTACATACTGCTGCATGCAGCGCATGGTAGATCCTGCCTTCCTGATTACAAGCGCAATATAGGCTAAGTTAATCGGGAATATACCATCCTTATGTTCATGGCCAGTACTCAGATTTTATTTTTGTCATCTGAAAGATTTTGACCGGCTATCTCGATGTTTTAGTCCCCCGTAGCAAACGTGCAGGTTGTAAGGTTTTACTTTTCCTGAAACAGTCTTTCGCGCTTCTGCATTTTCACATGAAAATTTCACACCCCCTGCTTTCTGTGATGTGTGTGTTTAATAATAACTGAATCACATCTGTAGGTGTTACCTTTCTCCCCCTTTTTGAATAGTGTGTGAACTGTCAGCTGCTTTTTACCCCTTTTGGGCGGCTAGTTCTGGGGAAGGGAATATATGCTGCAGACGCGGCTCTGCTGTGTTGCGTGAACACATAATAGGACTTGGATTAGCAGTAAGACTGACATGATGTTGGGAAACGGCATAGGTTCAAACAAGCAGTCATTTTTCTAGTACTACACTATTCCTACCTCAACAAAGTGTTGACATTCCCTGTGTGATTCTGCATACATTTCTGGTTACAGTCACACACTGGGAAGCAAGCCGTATTATCACAAAAATCTGGTTGTGATAATACTTAAGTACCTGAGTCCCTTATTTACTTTGCCCATGGCTTTAAATTTACAGCAAATAAAAGGGGAAAGAAGACACCCTTGCCTGGTTCCTTTTTTCAAACACAGCTTGTCAGGCAAGAACCCTCCCACCTTAATTCTTACTTCCAACCTCATTTATCCCCCCTAATTAACCCTATTCTGTCAAGAAATGCAAATGCATTCATTGCCATACTCATAAAATCCCAGCTGATTCTGTCAAATGCTTTCACTATATGAAGACCCATCAACAATATCGGTATTTTCTTTCTTACTGCTTCCCTCTGGATCATTGTTTCTGTTAGTGTTTTATGTTTGCTTTCCCTGCAAAAAAAATGCATTGATCCATATCTGTTTGTTTTGGAAACATCTTTGGCATTCTCTTAGCCGGTATAGAAGTAAACACTTTATAATCATGATTTAAAATTGAAATGGGTTTATATGAAGCTGTGTTTGAAAGGTCTTTACCCTGTTTGGGTAATTCAGTCACCACAACTTTCTTCCAACATGCTTGTACTTTCCCTCCTTTTTAAAATAATGTTAAACAAAACTTTCTAGATCTTCAGATCTTTCCAGCCTAATTTCCAAACTTCTGATTAACTATTAATTGTTCAGCCTGATCATCCTCTAACATTGGCGTAATTAAAGTCTTCCATAATATTTCCATGTGTGCTTTTTCTTCATTTCTATATTACTTTGTACAAATGTTGACAACATTTCTGAAATTTTCTGAAATATTTCTGAAATATCTCTAATACCTCTATTAGATCTCTGGTTATTTTTCTTGTCATATTCTGTTGCTTCAGTTGTTAAACGTTTTTGAGCTCTGAAGTGGTTATCAAAAACAGTTGCATAGCAGCAGCCTTTCTGAACTTGTGCATGTTATCCAAGTACTCCTTATTTTCCCTTTACTCTGCAGTTGCTCCTCCTCTTGCTCTGTAAGATTCCCATATTCTTTAATACTTAAACCTTTGCCAGGCCCTCTGAATAATTCCTATTTTTTTTTTCATGTGTCTCTTCTCTCTCTTTTTTTTTTTTTATTTCTACTGTATTTTTAAACCCCATTTTCAATTAGCTATCCCTTCTGAACTACTGGAGTATATTGCTCCTAGGCCACCCCTCCCATGATTCCTCAGATGAACCCAAGGTCGGCACTTCCTAAAATCTACTGATGTTGGGAGAGCAAATTTATTAGTTCCTAGAGAATTTACAGGATGTGTATTGTGGGTGTTTTGTCTGTAGTAGGGAGACATTTATTAAAAGAATTCTTACTAAGAAAGAAATGAAAATGATATAAGCTTCTCTCCCTTGTACTATGTTGGCAGACATCCTGGTCTAGAGTGGCAGTCTAGCTTCTTTTTGACAGTGTCCATAAAGCTATGGATGTCGGATCAGAATGACACATGTCTAAGGCTAATTTCAGGTACTGCAGCAGTGAGCCTACTATACATAAAACAACTTTTATGGTTTGCGTATCTACACAGTTGTGCATTATTTTTTTAAATTTTTTTCACATTTGTAAAAGAAAATCATTCTAACAGCTCCTTTTTTGCCATAACAGCTAGAGTTCATTATTAGTTAGATGTCATAAACCCTTGAAACTACCTTTTACTTCCAGGTTGCTGACATAACAATGTTAACTTTGCAATTCAGGTGCAACACTTGGGCATCTATATAAGCTGTTAGGTTGATAACAGTAATTTACTTTCTAATGCGGTTCTGTCTGTTGTTAGGCAAAAACGTGAACTGGAAAAATTGTCTTACCTATCCATATGGTCATGTTTCTCCTTTTCGTGTCCAAGGAGATCTGTTCTTATAGATGGAGTTTCTGTCCCTGAAATTCTGTGGTATCTTACATAATTTATTAACACAGGTTTGACTCATTCCTTTGCAAAAGTGTACATTTCTGCCTTTTTTCCCTATAACTTTCTTTAGCTACAAATAAATTGGCCAAGTACTTTTTACAGAGTATTTTACAGGGACCTCCAACAAATGCACCTCGTGGCTCTAGCTTAGAATCTAAGTTTTGTAACTGAGAAATTTAACTTGATTTCCTTTTGATCTCATTTTGATTCTTTTGACAACACTTGTCCTTTTCTTTAGTTGGTTATATCAGCTCAAAGAATTTCTGAACCGCAGGTCTTTAAAACGAGTCCCTCTTTAATGTTTAAAGCGGGGTCTAAATTTATTTGAACCAGTTGATTCAGCTTCCTGATGTTCATCGTGCATACAGCTGCAGTCATAACAGATGGGTTCTCCTGCTGTCAGGCGGGTCCTCGGTCGGCCGAATTCCAAAGTCTAGGTCCGGCGTCGGTTGTCTTCACTTCTTCCCTGACGTCAGTGCGACAGGGGTATAAAGGAACCAGCCGACGCCATTTTCTTCAGTCTTTCTTGCCGCGCTGTGCCTGAAGCAGAAGCAGTTCGCAAGTGCCAGTCGGCCAGCTCCTGAAATTACAAAAATTTTGAAACCGAAGTCTTCTTGAAAGCTAAGTACCCCGTTGGGGAAACTTTTCTTGCCTCAGACCGATGTCAGACAAAGTTAATAATTGTATTTCTTGTGGGAAGCAAATACCGCATAAGGATTTCCATTCCCTCTGTATACCTTGTTTAGGCCCAGACCACGACGTCTCAGTCTGTCGCTTTTGTGCTACATTCAACAAACACACCATTAAGCGTCGGGCGGAGTTCGCCCAGCATTATTTTGGAAAAACTTTTAACTATATTATGTCGTCGGATACTCCAACTCCAGTTCTGTCTAAAAAACGCAAAGATAAGGACCGACACATGAGGTCCGCGGCCTCTACCGACACTACGCCAAAGCCGACTACACGTGGTCCGGTTCTCAGCGAGGCGCCTACGCAGCCCCTGACTACCGATGACACTCCATCGGCGGTGTCTCCTGTGCCCGAGGTCGCAGGCTCTTCGGCCCACACCCCGACTACATATACTGAAGCCACTCTTGGCGTTGAACCTCAAAATGTGGACAGGTCTACCTCCACTCAAGGTGTCCTTCAGACCTTCCTCTTCTTTTTCCATCAAGGCTTTCACTAAGTCTAAAGCAGCCACGCATTCTAAGAGACAAGCTACACAGGGCCCATCTCCAGGCCCCATGCCTAAAAAACAGATGCTTAAAATGGCTGAGGATTTAATTACTCTGATCAGGGGTTCTCAACCCCCACCGGACAAAAGGCCCAGAGTGGAGGAAGAATCCCCATCCTCTGATCAAGGCTCCATTATTTCAGAGCACTCTGATGATCAGGAACATTCTTACTCTCCTTTTGAAGACTCTGATGTGGAGGAGTCCATTCCTTCTGTATCCCCCCCAGAGGATTACTCATTTGGGGAAACTTTGCATACCTTAAGAGAACACTTCCACTGGGAACGCCAAGATTATTCAGATTCCAAGAAAAGGCTTAGGGAATTTCTCATGCTTCCTCAGCACAGGCCTCTGGCTATACCTCCTGTCTTGGACATCCTAGATGATGTTTACTCGGAGGCCTGCCTTAACCCGGACTCTCTGCCTCCAGCCCCAGTCAAGCCTGACAGGTACTACAGGGTTCCTGACTCACACCAATTTCTATACAAAAGCCATGCTGCTGATCCAGAAACCATCTCACAGGGCCCCAAGGGAATTAAGGCCTCCACTGCTAAAAATCCATTACCTTCTTACCTTCCGAGAGAGATTCCAGATCCTTAGAAAGGTGGGGGAAAAAGGTATATACCTCGGCTACCTTAACCATGAGGGCCTTAAACTGTCAGTTCCATATGCTAAAATACCAACAGTTTTTGTTATCACAATTGAAAAGTAAAATGTCACAACCAGACTTGAAGGAGTTGTAGGATTTGATGCATAGTGCAGAACAAGTGGGTAAGCATACCTTACAATGTGGTTTTGATGCTCTAGAGGCCTCATGTAGGGCTGCTGTTACAGGATCAGTCATACGTAGACATGCCTGGCTCAAGGAACAAACCTTGCCTGATCATGTCAAAGCTAAATTACTAGATGCCCCTCTACAAAAGGATGTATTATTTGGTGCTAATGCTGAGGAGGTATTAAGGAAAATGGAGGAAAAGGCTAAATCAGTGCAAACTGTGAAAGATTTTCTACAGGTACAACCCCCACGTTTCAGTAGAAATTGGCCTTCCAAAAATTGGTCCTTTCCAGCCACGGACAGACCCCAAAGAGGTAGATACAGGCGCCCGAGGGGCAGAGGACAATCCCAAGGATCGTTTAGAGGCAGACAGTGGCAAGCTCCTACACAAAGAGGTGGTGAGGATAACTCGCAATCATTCAGAAAGCAAGCCCAATGACTTTCCCCTTTGCATGTCAAGCAAGACTCAAATGGCAGCCCCCTTAGGAGGAAAGCTGGCATTATTTTCAAAAAATTGGCATATTGTCACAAAAGACAAATGGATCCTGGACATTATAAACAGAGGCTACAGATTCCATTTTCACACCCTTCCAAAAATGAGAGGCATGCCAAACCTGCTGCACAATCAAAGGGCAGAGGCACAAAGGCAAATTACAGATCTCATAGACATGAAAGCTATTCAAGAGGTACCTACGCATGAACAAGGTCAAGGTTTTTATTCCAGACTATTCCTGGTACCAAGGAAAGGAAAAGATTGGAGACCTATTTTGGACCTAGCCATCCTAAACACATTTCTACTCGTACCAAAATTCAAGATGCTCACTCTACAGCAGCTTCTTCCCATGCTGGGCAAGGAGTCTTGGCTGGTAACATTGGACCTCAAGGAGGCATACCTGCATGTCCCAATCAGACAAAATTGCAGAAGATACCTTAGATTTCTAGCAGGTTCAACCCATTATCAATTCTCTGCATTGCCCTTTGGCTTATCTACTGCGCCCAGAGTATTCACGAAATGCCTGGCATCAGTAATTGCCTACTGCAGACTTCAAGGGATACAAATATACCCTATTTGGACGACTGTCTGATCCAAGTGGACAGCAAGCACATTCTTCTGAAACATCTGGCTTATGTAATAATGTTGTTGAACTCTCTGGGATACACAGTAAACCAAAAGAAATCAAGGCTAATACCCTCTCGGAAGATAATTTTCCTGGGTGCCAACTTGGACACAAACACCCAGATGGTCTACCTCACGCCAGAGAAGCAGGGGCAACTAACTCAATACTTCAGAGCACTAGCAAATTGCACCAGGCTGACTGCAAGGAAAATCCTGCAGGCTCTGGGATTCATGGCATATTGCATCTTACTAATCCCTTGTGCAAAGCTGCATATGACGAAACTTCAATGGTACCTGAAAAACCTATGGTCTCAACACAGCCACAGTTTGGAAACAATAATACCACTAATTCCATGTTTACAAAAGGAATTTCTGTGGTGGGCTCAAGCATGCCAAACAAACACAGGTCTTCCATTCAGCAAGCCTCAAGCAAATCAAGTCATCACAACAGACGCCTCGGACTACGCCTGGGGGGCACACATGACAGATCTGTGCATTCAGGGCAAATGGTCCCAAAAAGAAAAGCACCTTCACATCAATCAAAAGGAAATGCTAGCAGTAATAAATGCTATTATAGCTTTCAAGGACCTTCTGCAACCAGCTCAACTATTGATAAGAACGGACAGCACCACAGTTATGTGGTACATAAACAAACAGGGAGGAACACATTCATACCCCCTGTGCAGACTGGCCATGGACTTACAAATCGAACTACAAGCACAGTACTTGCCAGGCAAGGAAAACACGCTGGCAGACAACCTAAGCAGAAATATGACAGATCCACACGAATGGAAGTTGCATCCAAATGTTTTTACAGAAATAATCCAAGCATGGGGAAGGCCAGACATAGATCTCTTTGCCTCCCACAAAAATCACCAATTGACAAAATTCTGCTCAAGGATTTTCCTTCCAAAGGCCTGGAGAGTGGACGCTCTCTCTTTCAGTCGGACATCAATGACAGTTTATGCCTTCCCACCTCTTCCTCTGCTGCCCAAAGTTCTATTGAATACCAGAGCAGACAGACCAAAGATGATTCTCATTGCTCCAGACTGGCCAAGGCAACACGGGTACCCACTCCTGAGGAGCCTGACGCATTCCCCACCATGGACCCTGCCTCTAATGCCTCTTCTCCTAACTCAGCACAGCTTCAAAACTCTTCACAGCCAGCTAAAAACACTCAATCTAGCCGCATGGAAGATTCCTTAGCATCACAACAGACCCTACTGTCCAAGGAGGTGCAGGATGTCATTTTGGAGGCCAGAAGCCCGTCAACTAGAAAAGCTTACTCCGCAAAATGGAAATGGTTTTGTGTCTGGAATGAGAAAAAGGGCCAGGATCCTGGAAAATTGAATTTACCTCAAATACTACAGTATCTAGCTGAGCTGCTAAGCAGTGGACTTTCATTCTCCTCCATCAAAATCCATGCCTCAGCCATTTCTGCAGAATACAACACTGATCCACCCTTATTCTCTCACCCTCTCTTAAGACAGTTCCTCAGAGGAGCTAAGAATCTAAGACCCCAAGGAAACAACCAATACCTGCTTGGGATCTCAATTTCATTCTGGAAAAACTGACCTTGCCTCTCTTTGAGCCAGCTGCCTCATCAGATTTGCAATATTTGTCCTGGAAAACAGCTTTCCTTCTGGCTATTACCTCAGCTCGTAGAGTTTCAGAACAACAAGCTCTCATGGCTGTGCAGCCTTTTATCATCTTCCATCAGGACAGAGTTTCCTTACAAACCAACCCGTCCTTTATGCCTAAAGTGGTATCCAGGGTAGCTTTGAATCAGGCCATACACTTACCTACCTTTTATCCTAATCCTCAAAACAAAGGGGAGAGATTACTACATTCCTTGGACATCCACAGACAACTGCGTTATTATTTGGACAGAACAAAGCCTTTCAGAAAATCAGAACAGCCCTTTGTGTCCTATGCTGTAGGAGCTCAAGGAAAGCCAATTTCCAAACAGACAATCTCAAAATGGATAGCCCACTGCATACGCTTTTGCTATTCTTTTCATGGCAAAACTGTACCTACAGGCATCGGATATCACTCCACAAGGGCCACAGCTACCTCTGCAGCTTTCCTCAGAGGAGTTCCTACCAAAGATATTTTGGAAGCAGCCACTTGGAGTTCTGTGCATACCTTCTCCAAGCACTACCACCTACCATTATACTCCAAAACTAGAGCAGGCTTTGCCACTGCAGTCTTGCAGGGCATCCTGGCTCCTCCTAGTTCCACCTAGTGCCTACCCCCCTTTCTTAGCTTTGGGATTCTACCCATCTGTTATGACTGCAGCTGTATGCACGATGAACATAGTACAGTTTTGTACCTACCATAAATGTAGATGTTCGAGTGCTAATACAGCTGCAGTCCAGGATGTCCTTCAAGAATGCAACTGCAGTCATAACATGTGGGTTGTCCGGCCTCAGGCAGCCATCGGTCGGCCGAATTCCAAAGTCTGGGTCCGACGTCGGCTGATGTCGCATTTCTCTCCGACGTCAGAGCGGCTGGAGTATAGAAGCATCAGCCGACGCCATTTTCTTCAGTCTTTCTTGCCGCGCGGTGCCTGAAGCAGAAGCAGTTCGCAAGTGCCGGTCGGTCAGCTCCTGTATTCTACGATACCGAAGTCATCAAAAAAGCTAAATACCCCGTTGGGGACCTTTTCTTGCCTCAGCCGATGTCAGAATTTACTGAAAAAGTTAACAATTGTCTTTTTTGTGGTAAACAAATACCTCATAAGGATTTCCACTCTTACTGCCTCCCTTGCCTGGGCCCAGACCACGACGTCTCGGCCTGCGTAGCCTGTGCTCGCTTCAACAAGCGCACCCTCAGGCGCCGGGCGGAGTTCGCTGAAGATTTTTTCCGCGATAAATTTGCTTACACCATGCCGTCGGATCTTCCGACATCGCAAACTCCCAAAAAGTGAAAAGACCGGGACCGACATCCTCGACCCGCGTCTACCTCTGACTCCTCGCCAAAACCTAGAGCGAGTGCTCCGGTTCCCTCTGAGATGGTCTCTCCACCACTCCGAACCGAAGACACCGCATTACCAACGACTCCGCTCCAAAGCGAAGACACCGCATTACCAACGACTCCGATTCCAGACATTACTCCGACGCCAGTTATAGATTTTCCTCCGGATACCAAAACCGAGGAAATGCCCGAGACCATTGCTGTAGACAAGGTCACTCCTGCACGTGGAGCTGCCAGGCCTCCTATGGCCATGTCTATTAAGGCCTACACTAGGGCTAAGGCAGCCAGCAAAACAAAGCATATTACTTCTAAATCCTTACCTCAGCCGACTCCGGAGACACAAATTATGTCCATGGCTGCTGATTTAATTTTCATGATTAGAGGTTCACAGACCCATCCTGAGAGAGCATCCCAGCCTCCTCCTGATAAAAGGCCCCGGGGTGAACCCTCTGACCCTACTCCTTCAGATGAAGACTCTGAGGGCTCTGTCCACTCTGATAGCCAGGAAGAGCTCTTCCAGACCTATGAGGACTCGGATGCAGAAGATTCCATACCTTCGGCCTCCCCTCCTGAGGATATTTCTTTTGGGGAAGTTCTGCACACCATGAGGGAACATTTCAAGTGGCAGGGCCAGGAATATTCTGATTCCAGAAAACACCTTAGGACTTTCCTTAAGAAGCCTCAGCACAGGCCCTTAGCTATTCCTCCTGTACTTGATGTTCTGGATGATTTGTATTCTGATTCTAGTGCTACCCCTGATTCTCTCCCTCCTGCTCCAGCCAAGCCAGACAGGTATTACAGGGTCCCAGAAACTCATTCCCATCTATTCAGGGCACATACTGTTGATTTGGAAACTATTTCACAGGGGCCTAAAGAAGTTTCAGCCTCCACCTCAAAAAATCCTTTTCCCTCCAACAGGGAAGCAAGGTCATTAGAGAGATGGGGTAAAAAGGTTTACACATCCACTACCTTATCTATGAGAGCTTTAAATTGCCTTTTTCATATGTTCCAATATCAGGATTATCTCTTTGAAGATTTACAAAAAACATTAGCTTCTCCTGATCCTTTAGACAGGAAGACTTTGCAGGAAGCTGTACATAACACTCAGCAAGTAAGCAATCACTTCCTGCAGTGTGGATATGATGCACTGGAAGCTTCATGTAGGGCAGCTATGACAGGGGCAGTGATGCGAGACATGCTTGGTTAAAGGATCAACCTCTACCAGATCATGTAAAAGCAAAACTTCTGGATGCACCTTTGGAAAAGAACAAGCTTTTTGGTGCAAATGCTAAGGATGTGTTAAAGACCATCAAGAAAAAGCAAAATCAGTTCAAACTGTAAAGGATTTCCTCCAGGTTCAACCCCAGATTCAGTAGGAATTGGCCTTCAAAAACTGGTCCTTTCCTAATCCAGAAAAGTTTCAAAGGGGTAAGAACAGACGTGGCGAGGAAGAGGCCAATACAGAGGCCCTTACAGGGACGCCAATGGCAGCCAGGAAACCAAAGAGGTGACGAGGGTTTCTCCTGCCCAACAACCACAATCTCAATGACTTTCCTCTACTACCTCCTACCAGGGAACAACTAGAAGCTCCCTTGGGCGGGAAATTATCTCTGTTTGCAGAAAACTGGCACAGACTGACAAA
The DNA here is from genome assembly GCF_019279795.1 of Protopterus annectens. Classification (NCBI taxonomy): domain Eukaryota; kingdom Metazoa; phylum Chordata; order Ceratodontiformes; family Protopteridae; genus Protopterus; species Protopterus annectens. The sequence continues at coordinate 473,885,996 of NC_056737.1, read as the reverse complement.
GGACAAATGGATTTTGGACATTATAGACTGAGGGTACAGGTTTCATTTTCATACCTTACCAAGAAAACAAGGCATGCCAAATCTACCACAACATCAAAGGGCAGAGGCTATCAAGCAAATCACTCTGCTAACTCGAATGAAAGCAATAGAAAGAGTTCCACAACAAGAACAGGGGTTTTACTCAAGACTGTTCCTTGTTCCAAGAAAAGAAACTCAATGGAGACCAATACTGGACTTGTCCGCATTAAACACTTTTCTCATAGTACCAAAGTTCAAAATGCTGACTCTACAGCAACTCCTTCCCATGCTGGGCAAGGAGTCGTGGCTGATTACTCTGGACCTCAAGGAGGCATACCTGCATGTCCCTATCAGACACAGCTGCAGAAGATACCTCAGATTTCTTGCAGGGCCAGAGCATTATCACTTCTCAGCATTGCCATTTGGCTTATCTACTGCGCCCAGAGTGTTTACAAAATGCCTGGCTTCAGTAATTGCTCATTGCAGGCTCCAGGGTATACAAATTTACCCGTACCTGGACGACTGCCTCATACAAGCGGACGACAAATTGATGTTGACAAAAAATCTGGAATATGACATACGATTACTTCAAGCTCTGGGATACACAGTCAACTTCCAAAAGTCAAGACTGCAGCCATCCCAGCAAATAATCTTCTTAGGAGCCAAACCAGACACAGCCTCTCAGATGGCTTACCTGACAGAAGACAAGCAAGAGAAGTTAACTCAATACTTCAAAGGTTTAGCAAAACTCACCCAGATGACTGCAAGGAGATTCCTACAGGCCCTGGGTTACATGGCATCCTGCATTCTACTGGTTCCATTAGCAAAACTACACATGAGAAAGCTTCAATGGTACCTAGTCCTCGGTCGGCCCGAATATCAAAGTATAAGGCTGACGTCGGTCAAGGCGCATTTGACTGACATCAGGACGTCAGGGTACAAATGCGCATGACCGACGTCATATCCTCAGTCTTTTTTTGCCGCATGGTCCGATGCAGAAGCAGCATTGCAAGTGCCGGTTGGCGTTCTGAGATTTTTCGATTTCGAAGTTTCAGACCGAGTTCAAAGTTGGCTAAGTACCCTGGGAATATTTTAGTTTTTCTTGCCTCAGTGATTTACCGGATGTCAGAAAAGTCAATAATTGCATTTCTTGTGGGAAACAGATACCGCATAGAGATTATCATACATTGTGTATTCCTTGCTTAGGGCCTGAGCACGACGTTGTTGGCTGTCGCTCTTGTGCTAGATTTAATAAACGCACTATAAAGAGAAGGTTGGATTGTGCAAGGTTAGTCTTTGGGAAGCGGTGTAATTATAAAATGCCGTCGGATGCTCCGACGCCCTTCTTCAAGAAGCGCAAGGACAAGGCAGTCAAGCCTAGGCTAGAAGAACCGTCTGTACCGGACGCCGGTTCTTTAGAGGTGTCAGTGGAGCCGTGGCTCCACCGGAGGTTTCTTTGTGTTCCCAGGGTGAGACCTTATTATTGCAAGATGTGGCCTCTCAGGAGGCAAGTCAGGCTGAGGGGCTTCTCAGGTTACTATACTCCCTCCCTTCCTAGGGTGGCTAGGCCCTCTCCTTCTGTTTCAAAGGCTTCTCCCAGGGGCAGGCCAGGTTTGGCTTCAGTTGGTGTTACCCTAGCTCTTCAGGTACTGTGCCCAAGAAGCATATGCTTAAAATGGCAGAAGATTTGATTACTTTAATTACGGGTTCTATGCCCCCTCCTGATAAGAGACCTAGGATGGACCCTGAGCTGGGAGGTTTTGACCAGCCTTCAGATGTTTCAGAGTCTTCGCTGAAGACTTGCAGGAGTATTCTCCTTATTCTGATTCTGATGTGGATGATTCTACTCCTTCTGCTTCTCCTCCTGAGGATTTTTCTTTTCAGAAACTCTTCATTCCATGAGGGAGCATTTTAAGTGGGAAGGTCAGGACTTCTCTGATTCCAGGAAAAGGCTTAGGGAATTTTTGTTTTACCTCAGCATAGGCCTTTGGCTATACCTCCTGTTTTGGATGTAGTAGAAGATGTTTTACAGAGGCTTCTCTTAATCCTGATTCTTTGCCTCCTGCTCCTGTTAAGCCGGATAGGTATTACAGGGTGCCTGAAGCTCATAAGTATCTTTTAAGAGTCCTAGGGCTGACCCGAAACTGTTAGTCAGGGGCCTAAAGGTGTTAAGGCTTCTGTTGTTAAGAATCCGGTTCCTGCAGACAAAGAGGCTAGGGCCTTGGATAGATGGGGAAAGAAAGTTTATACTTCTTCCACTCTTGCTATGAGGGCTTTGAATTGCCAGTTTCACATGTTGAAATACCAGAACTATCTCCTTTCACAATTAAAGTCTAAGGTTGATGCTCTGGCAGTAGGTATTGATTGTAAAGAGTTGCAAGATTTAGTGCATGTTTCTGAACAGGTGGGTAAGCATTCTTTGCAATGTGGTTTTGATGCTGTACAGGCCTCGTCTAGGGTGGCTGCCACTGGGTCAGTTCTTCGCAGGCACGCCTGGCTAAGGGATCAAAATTTGTCTGAACATGTTAAAACAAGGATTTTAGATGCTCCTTTACAATCTGATGTGTTGTTTGGTCCTCCTGTTGAGGCAGTTTTAAAGAAAATGGAAGACAAGGCTAAGTCTATGCAGACTGTTAAAGAGTTTTTGCAGGTCCAGCCTCCAAAGTTTAGTAGAAATTGGCCTACTAAGGGGTGGACGTATCCTTCTTATGATTCCCAGTCTAGGGGTAGATCTAGACGTGGTAGGGGCAGAGCTCAGGGCTCTTTCAGGCCTAGAACAGGGAGTTCTCCTGCACAGTCTTGGTGAGGGCAGGGGTCAGTCCTTTCGTAAACAGACCCAATGACCTACCTTTTCAGCTGCCAGAGCCTTCTCGCCTGGCAGCACCTTTGGGAGGAAGGTTGGCACTTTTCAAAGAAAATTGGAGTTTAATTACCCAAGACAGATGGGTATTGGATATCATACACCACGGTTACAGGTTTTATTTCCATACCTTGCCTCCTTTCAAAGGCATGCCAGACATTCCTCCTCAACAAAGAATAGAGGCTCACAAGCAAGTTTCTCTGTTACTCCAAATAGGGGCCATACAGCCGGTCCCTATGCCAGAAGTGGGCCTAGGATTTTATTCTCGCCTGTTCCTAGTACCAAAGAAGGGGAACACGTGGAGACCAATTTTGGATTTATCTACCCTCAACACTTATCTGGACATTCCCAAGTTCAAAATGTTGACGTTACAGAAGCTTTTACCTCTGCTGGGCAAAGATCATTGGATGGTAACTTTGGATCTCAAGGAGGCTTACCTTCATGTTCCTATCAGACTAAGTTGCAGGAAGTATCTGCTTTTCGAGCTGGGACTTCTCACTATCAGTTCTCTGCATTGCCCTTTGGCTTATCTACTGCCCAGAGTATTCACGAAAGTTCTGGCTCCAGTGATAGCTTTCTTCAGGCTAAAAGGAATACAGATCTATCCTTATTTGGACGATTGCCTGATTCTGGCTCAAGGAAGGGAAGAGCTTCTTCATCATTTGGAATATGTGATAGCAGTGCTAAGATGCCTGGGGTATTCTGTGAACGAAATAAAGTCCAGTCTAGTACCCTCTCAGGACATGTGCTTTCTGGGTGTGAGACTGAATACAGCATCCCAGATGGCCTTTTTAACCCCGGACAAACAAAAGAGTCTATTCCTTTACTTCCATCAGCTATCTCATCAGTCCGGGCTGACTGCAAGGACAGTCCTTCAAGCCTTAGGGTTCATGGCATCTTGTATTCTGGTGCTTCCCAATGCCAAACTGCATATGAGGAAGCTGCAGTGGTATCTCAAAATGTATGGACACAGCACTGCCAGGATCTAGACACTGTCATTCAAATAATACCTTGCATTCAAAAGGAATTTTTGTGGTGGGCTCAGGAATGTCACCTAAACAAGGGACTCTCTGTGACCCGCCAGAGGCGAGTCAGATTTTAACGACAGATGCCTCAGACAAAGCTTGGGGAGCTCATCTAAATGGAAAGTGGATAGAAGACAAGTGGCCTGCCAGACTACAACATCTACATATCAACCTGAAGGAGATGTTAGCAGTCCAGTTTGCATTAATAGCTTTCAAGAATTTACTTCTTCCAGGGCAGGTGTTGATTCTAACAGACAACACAACTGTCATGTGGTACATCAACAAGCAAGGGGGAACGCATTCTTATCCTCTATGCAGGCAAGCAATGATTTTGTGGGAGACTGCTCTCAGTTTACAGCTCAATCTTCAAGCAAGGTTTCTGCCAGGAGCACAGAACTCCTTAGCAGATGTGTTGAGCAGACGAATTATGGATCCCCACGAGTGGAAATTGGATCCTCATGTATTTCAGAAATTGACAGTGTCATGGGGAACTCCAGACATAGATCTGTTCGCTTCTCCACTAAACCATCAGCTGCCAAAGTTTTGCACAAAAAGGTTTCATCCCACAGCTTGGAAAGTGGATGCTCTTTCTTTCAATTGGAGCAATCTTCATGTGTATGCCTTTCCTCCTCTGCCTCTCCTCCCAAAGGTACTTCTAAAGGTCAGACAGGACAAGCCAAGGATGATTTTAATAGCTCCAGATTGGCCTCGACAGCACTGGTACCCATTACTGAGAAGTCTGGCGGAAGCCTCCATGGCCTTTGCCTTGATTCCACACCTGTTGTCACAGGAGGACAGCCGTTGCTGAATGTCAAACTTCACTCTCTTCACCTAACAGCCTGGCATATTCTGTTTTGAACCATAGAGGGTCTCAACTTCCACAACAAGTTTTGAATGTGATTTTGGAAGCTAGAAGGCCTAGTACAAGGAAAGTGTACAGATAAATGGAAGAGATTTTTATTTTGGAGTGCAGAAAAGATTTTGATGTTTCTGAGCCTAATTTGAGTGTGGCTCTTCAATATCTTACTGAGTTACTGGACAAAGGTTTGTCTTTCTCTTCTATTAAGGTTCATGCTGCAGCAATTTCGCTCACTATGATTGTGTCCCACCATTGTTTTCTCATCCTTTGTTCAAGCAATTTCTTAGAGGGGCAAAGAATATAAGACCCCACGAAGAGCTCCTACTCCTGCTTAGGATCTCAATTTTGTGTTGGAGAAACTCACTCTACAACCTTTTGAGCCTGCAGCTACTTCTGAGTTGAAATATTTATCATGGAAGACTGCTTTTTGTTGGCAATTACCTCTGCAAGAAGGGTTTCTGAATTGCAGGCCCTTATGGCAGTTGAGCCTTTCTTGATTTTCCATAAGGATAGGGTATCATTACGTACTAATCCTTCCTTTATGCCTAAGGTGGTTTCTAGTGTGGCTTTAAACCAAACTATTCATTTGCCTACTTTTTATGCAAATCCCCAAAATAAAGGGGAAAAGATTTTGCACATTTTAGATGTACACAGGCAGTTGCTATTATTTGGACAGAACTAAAGGGTTCAGGCAGTCTCAGCAGTTGTTTGTTTCTTTTGCTTTGAGTTCTCAGGGCAAGCCTGTGTCAAAACAAACTATTTCTAAGTGGATTGGGTTTTGCATTGCTTTCTGTTATTCCCATCATGGCAAGGAGGTTCCAGCTGGGATTAGGCCTCATTCCACTAGGGCTACTGCCACTTCAACAGCTTTTTTCAGGGGAGTGGCAACCAAGGATATTTTGGAGGCAGCTACTTGGAGTTCAGTGCATACTTTCTCTAGGCATTATCACCTGCCACTTTACTCTAAATCCAGGGCTGGTTTTGCCACTGCTGTTTTGCAGGGCATGTTGGCAGCTCCTGCTTCCTTGTAGTTAGCCATCCTCCCTTACCTCTGCTTTGGGATTCTACCCAAGTGTAAGGACAGCAGCAATGTGAGATGAAGAACATAGTACAGTTTTGTACCTACCATAAATGTAGATGTTCGAAGATCCACATTGCTGCAGTCCAATTACCTCCCTCCTTCCCCTCTGCAGTTAGAGGTGGTTGTGTGGGTTGGGTTGTACATATTGTGTATATTGTATATATTGTACATATAGTTAGTGCAAGGGTGGTTGGTTGTTTGCTGTCTTTTGGTTTTGACCTTTATTTTTAGGGTCTTCTGACATCTGGGGCAAGAAAAGACTGAGGATATGACGTCGGTCATGCGCATTTGTACCCTGACGTCCTGATGTCAGTCAAATGCGCCTTGACCGACGTCAGCCTTATACTTTGATATTCGGGCCGACCGAGGACAGCGGACTACCCAAGTGTAAGGACTGCAGCAATGTGGATCTTCGAACATCTACATTTATGGTAGGTACAAAACTGTACTTTTGGTCTCAGCACAGCAACAACTTCGAGACAATCATACCACTCATTCGATGCTTACAAAAGGAATTCCTATGGTGGGCCTCGGTGAGCCAGGAAAACACAGGTATGTCATTCAAAAAACCACAGATAACACAGACCATGACTACAGACGCCTCAGACCTCGGATGGGGGGCGCACATGGAAGGCAGGTGTATACAAGGACAATGGTCTCCAAAGGAAACACATCTGCATATAAACCAAAAGGAAATGCTGGCAGTAATGCATGCTATCGAGGCTTTTCAAAACCAACTCCAGCAAGGTCACTTAATGATATGGACAGACAACACCACTGTGATGTGGTACATAAACAAGCAGGGGGGCACCCACTCTTACCCCCTCTGCAGACTGACAATGCAGCTTTGGGAGAAATCACTGAGTCTAAACATCCAGTTACAATCACAGTTTGTTCCAGGAAAAGACAATGTGTTGGCGGACAGCCTAAGCAGGAATTTCACAGATCCACACGAGTGGAGGTTACATCCGAAGGCTTTCAGACAACTCACTTCGACATGGGGCAAGCCAGAAGTGGACCTATTTGCCTCTCACCCCAATCATCTTCTACCAAAATTTTGCACAAGGACATACCATCCAAAGGCTTGGAAAATAGATGCTCTTTCATTCAACTGGAACTCCCTAGCAATCTATGCATTCCCACCTCTGCCACTGATGACTTCAATATTACTAAAGATCAAAGCAGAGAAGCCCAAGGGAATCATAATAGCTCCGGATTGGCCAAGACAACACTGGTACCCACTACTACGGAGCATATGTCATCACACCAGGAGGTGGGCCCTCCCTCAGTGGCCTTTACTTTTGACTCAGCACAATTTCGAAACACTGCATCCAAACCTTCAGACTCTGCAGCTAACAGCCTGGGAGATCCCATGAATAACTTCAACTTATCTCTCTCCAAGGAAGTTCAGCGGATACTAACAGAGGCTCGAAGACCGTCCACCAGAAAGGTCTACTTAGCAAAGTGGAAAAGATTCAGCAATTGGAATACCAGCAAAGGGCATGATGCATCATTACTGAACATCCCACTTATCTTGGAATATTTGGCAGATATGTTACAGAGTGGCCTCTCATATTCTTCAATAAAGATACATGCATCTGCTATTTCAGCTAGATACAACACTGATCCCCCTGTTTTTTCTCACCCATTACTAAGACAATTCCTCAGGGGAATCAAGAACATTAAGCCACCAAGAAAGGCCCCAGTGCCAGCCTGGGACCTCAATTTTGTCTTAGAAAACCGACTCTACCTCCTTTTGAGCCAGCAGCTTCAGTTGACTTGCAATTTCTCTCATGGAAAACAGCCTTCCTGTTGGCAATTACCTCAGCAAGAAGGGTTTCGGAACTACAGGCCCTAATGGCAATACCACCCTTTATTATTTTCCACAGAGACAGGGTTTCATTAAGGACCAACCCTACCTTTATGCCAAAGGTGGTATCTAGGGTTTCTCTAAATCAAGCCATTCATCTGCCTGCTTTCTTCCCCAATCCTGAGAATAAGGGGGAAAGGCTTTTGCATACCTTGGACATTCATAGACAACTTCGATACTACCAGGACAGAACCAAGGCCAGTAGGAAGTCTGAACAGCTTTTTGTAGCTTACGCCCCTGCAGTCCAAGGAAAAGCAATTTCAAAACAGACTATTTCTAAATGGATTGGACATTGCATCAGATTCTGTTATTCCTCTCATGGAAAGACTGTTCCAGCCTATGTCAGACCACATTCCACCAGAGCTACAGCCACCTCTACAGCATTTTTAAGAGGGGTGCCTACAAAGGACATTCTAGAAGCTGCTACATGGAGCTCCGTGCATACATTCTCAAAACACTACAATCTCCCCCTATATTCCAGATCCAGAGCAGGCTTTGCTTCGGCAGTCCTGCAGGGTTTGATTGCCACACCATCTCTTCCCTAGAGCATACCTCCTCCCCCAGCTAAGCTATGGTATTCTACCCACATGTTATGACTGCAGTTGCATTCTTGAAGGACATAGTACAGTTTTGTACCTACCATAAATGTAGATGTCCGATAGACATGCAACTGCAGTCGGGTTTTCCCTCCCTCCATACCCCTCTATGCTTAGGGTTCACTCCTATCCCTCTCTCTCTCTCAGCTGGGGATATCTGTTATGGTGTATTTGTTTTATTGCTCATGTAATTGTTTGGAATCCTGTTTTTGACTTCCAATTTGATTACAGCCTTCCTTGGAGGGCACCTGGCATCTGGGGCAAGAAACACTGAAGAAAATGGCGTCGGCTGATGCTTATATACTCCAGCCGCTCTGACGGAGAGAAATGCGACATCAGCCGACGTTGGACCCAGACTTTGGAATCCGGCCGACCGAGGGCTGCCTGAGGCAGGACAACCCACATGTTATGACTGCAGTTGCATGTCTATCGGACATCTACATTTATGGTAGGTACAAAACTGTACTTTTCCCTCCCTCCTTCCCCTCTTGGGACAGGCCTATAGGCTAACACATCCTCATACAACCTGATTGGAGTATTCAGTTATGGTGTATTTTCTTGCAACTACTGTATTTTGATTATATTGCATTGCTTTATTACACAAATTTATGTATTGCCTTCCTTCTGGGGGCACCTGACATCTGGGGCAAGAAAAACTGAAGAAAATGGCGTTGGCTGGATGTCCTTCAAGGATGCATCTGCAGTCCTTACATATGAGTTGTCCTGCCTCAGGCAGCCCTTCGGTCGGCCTGATTCCAAAGTCTGGGTCTGGCGTCGGCTGATGTCGCCCTCTTCCCCGACGTCAGAGCGCCTGGGGTATAAAAGCGTAAGCCAACGCCATCTTCCTCCGTCTTTCTTGCCACGCAGTGCCCGAAGCAGAAGCAGTTTGCAAGTGCCAGTCAGCCAGCTCCTGTGATTTCAGCTACCGAAGTCTTCAAAAAAGCTAAGTACCCCGTTGGGGACTCTTTCTTGCCTCAGCCGATGTCAGATCAAACAGTTAAAGTTAATAATTGTTTAAAATGTGTGAAACAAATACCTCATAAGGATTTCCACTCTTGCTGCTTACCTTGCCTAGGCCCAGACCATGACGTCTCGGCCTGTACAGCCTGTGCTTCCTTCAATAGACGCACACTTAGGCGTCGGGCAGAGTTTGCAGAGGAATATTTTGGGCAAATTTACTGTTATAAAATGCCGTCGGAGCTTCCGACAGCTCATTTACCCAAAAAACATAAGGAGAAGGACCGACACATGCGGTCCGCGGTTCCGGACGACTCCACGCCCAGGCCTACCGCTAGTGTCTCGGTCTCTGTTGAAGCCGAATCTCTACCGATTCCGACCGATGACACCGCACAGCCGGTACCTTCGGTACCGGAGGCTTCCACTGGGTCAGTCCTAGAATTAACTTCTGAAACCAGTGCTCCGGAGATATCCGACACCATTCTGTGGACAATACTACCCCAGCACGTGGGGCAGCCAGGCCTCCTGTATCCATGTCCATTAAGGCTTTTACTCATGCTAAAGCTGCTAAACAGCCAAAATCTCTCCCTCCCAAGGCTATTCCTCAGGGATCCTCTACAGGTTCACAAATCTTAAGCTTAGCTGAGGACCTTATCTCCTTAATCAGGGGCTCTCAGCCACACCCAGACAGGGGCTCTCAACCTCCTCCAGGCAAAAGGCCCAGGGTTGAGCAGACAGATCCCCAGTCCTCTGATGAGGCCTCAGATGACTCTGCCCTTCCAGATTACCAGGAGGAGGCCTTTCCGGCCTACGAGGATTCTGATGCAGAGGAATCTATTCCCTCGGCCTCCCCCCCTGAAGAGTTGTCCTTTGGGGAGACCCTTCACTCCATGAGAGAGCATTTTAAATGGCAAGGCCAGGAATTCTCTGATTCCAGGAAGAGGTTAAGGACTTTTTTGCATTTACCTCAGCATAGACCTTTGGCTATTCCTCCTGTTTTAAATGTCATAGAGGATGTGTACTCAGAGTCTAGTGTTTCCCCAGACTCCCTCCCTCCGGCTCCTGTCAAACCCGACAGGTACTACAGGGTCCCGGACACACATCTATTCCTTTACAAGGGCCACTCAGCTGACCCAGAAACTATTTCCCAGGGGCCTAAAGGGGTTGCAACCTCCACTACTAAGAACCCACTTCCTTCTGAAAGGGAATCCAGGGCCTTAGAGAGATGGGGTAAAAAAGTGTACACTTCTTCCACTCTTTCTGTGAGAGCATTGAATTGTCAATTCCATATGATACAGTATCAAAAATATCTGTTAGATGAATTTCATAAAAAACTAACCTCACCTGAACCCCTAGATCGCAAGGCACTTCAGGATCTGGTGCATAACTCCCAGCAGGTGAGCAACCATTTTTTACAGTGTGGTTATGATGCATTGGAAGCTTCATGTAGGTCAGCAATGACAGGTGCAGTCATACGTAGACATGCTTGGCTGAAGGAACAAACACTGCCAGATCATGTTAAAGCAAAGCTTCTGGATGCACCCCTGGAAAAACAAAAGTTATTTGATTCCACGGCTCAAGAGGTCTTAAAGAAATTTGAGGAAAAGGCTAAGTCAGTACAGACAGTCAATGATTTTCTCCAGGTCCAACCACCAAGATTCAGCAGAAATTGGCCTTCTAAGAATTGGTCCTTTCCAGACACAGACAGATTTCAAAGAGGCAAAAATAGGCGTGCCAGAGGTAGAGGGCAAGCTAGAGGCTCCTACAGAGGACGTCAATGGCAGCCTCCTAACCAAAGAGGTAGTGCAGGACCAACACCTGCTGCACAAGGACAAACTCAATGACTTGACTCTGACCCAGCCAACCAGGGCTCAATTGGAAGCACCTTTGGGCGGAAAGCTATCTTTATTCTCAGAAAATTGGCACATTATTACAAGGGACAAATGGATACTGCAAATAATAGACAAAGGATACAGATTCCATTTTCATACATTACCAAAAAGACAAGGCATGCCAAATCTGCCACCGAATCAAAGGACAGAGGCTTTCAAGCAAATTTCCAACCTACTGCAAATGAAAGCAATAGAAAAGGTTCCTCTCCTAGAACAAGGCCAAGGATTTTATTCCAGACTATTTCTTGTCCCAAGAAAATTAAAGCAATGGAGGCCTATTCTGGACTTGTCCGCACTAAATACTTACCTCATTGTGCCAAAATTCAGAATGCTGACCTTACAGCAACTCCTTCCCATGCTGGGCAAGGGGTCCTGGCTGGTGACTCTAGACCTCAAGGAGGCATACCTGCATGTCCCTATCAGACAAAGTTGCAGAAGACACCTCAGATTTCTTGCAGGTTCAGAGCATTATCAATTCTCAGCATTGCCCTTTGGCTTATCTACTGCACCCAGAGTATTCACGAAATGCCTGGCATCAGTAATTGCACATTGCAGACTTCAGGGGATTCAAATATACCCATACCTGGACGACTGCCTTATACAAGCGGACAGCCAACAAACATTGGTAAAACACTTGAATTATGCCATCCGCCTACTTCAGGCTTTGGGATACACAGTCAACATTCAGAAATCAAGACTTGTTCCATCCCAAAGAATAATTTTTCTGGGTGCAAAACTAGATACAACCACCCAAATGGCTTTTCTCACAGAAGAAAAACAAGAACTACTACCGGATTATTTCAGAAACCTGACAAAACAAACCCAACTGACTGCAAGGAAAATCCTGCAGGCCCTGGGTTTCATGGCATCTTGCATTCTTCTGATTCCACAAGCAAGGCTGCATATGAGGAAACTACAATGGTACCTAAGGAGTCTATGGTCTCAGCACAGTCACAGCCTAGAAGCTTTGATCCCCCTCATTCCATGCCTTCAAAAGGAATTTCTGTGGTGGGCTCAAGCAAGCCAGTCAAACATGGGTCTGCCTTTCAGCAAACCAAATATCAGCCAAACCATTACCACGGACACCTCAGACCATGGATGGGGAGCGCACATGGAGGGCAGATGCATTCATGGACAATGGACACAAACAGAATTTCTCCTGCACATAAACCAAAAGGAAATGCTGGCAGTAATACATTCAATTGAGGCCTTCAAGCACTTCCTACATCAAGGCCACCTGCTAATAAAGACAGACAATACCACAGTTATGTGGTACATAAACAAGCAAGGAGGTACCCATTCTTACCCTCTTTGCAGGCTGGCAATGAATCTTTGGGAACTTTCCCTAAAACTCAATATAGAGCTGCAATCCCAGTTTGTACCAGGAAAGGACAATGTACTGGCGGACAGCCTAAGCAGAAACATCATGGATCCACACGAATGGATGCTGCACCCAGACACCTTTCTTCAAATAACACAATCATGGGGAAGGCCGGACATAGATCTTTTTGCCTCCCACCACAACCATCAACTGAAGAAATTCTGCACAAGGACATACCACCCACAAGCATGGAAAGTGGACGCTCTCTATTTCAGCTGGAATACTCTAGCAGTATATGCATTTCCACCTCTTCCGTTAATGACCAAGGTCTTACTGAAGATCAGGGCAGAACAACCAAAAGTGATTCTGATAGCTCCGGACTGGCCAAGACAACACTGGTACCCACTGTTAAGGAGCCTGTCACGCACAAAACTGTGGCCTCTACCACAATGGCCACTTCTTCTGACACAGCACAATTACAAAACTCTGCACTCCAGCCTAAAAACCTTGCAGCTGACAGCCTGGAAAATACCTTGACTCCTCGCCTGGATAAACTATCCAAAAGGGTAAAGGATATCATCAAGGAAGCTCGGCGGCCTTCCGCAAGAAAGGCATATTCAGCAAAATGGAAAAGATTTCGCACTTGGAACTCCACAAAGGGCCAAGATCCGACAGTAATGAGCATTCCACATATCCTGGAATACTTGGCAGAAATGCTCCATAATGGCCTTTCTTACTCTTCCATAAAAATTCATGCTTCAGCAATTTCAGCAGAGTACAACACTGATCCACCTGTATTTTCTCATCCGCTGCTAAAGCAGTTTCTAAGAGGGATAAAAAACATCAACCCTCCAAGGAAACCACCAGTGCCTACATGGGACCTTAACTTCATGTTGGAAAAATTAACTCTACCTCCCTTTGAACCAGCAGCATCTGCAGAACTACAGTTCCTGTCTTGGAAGACTGCCTTCCTTCTGGCCATAACCTCAGCAAGAAGAGTATCTGAGTTACAGGCCCTCATGGCAGTACAACCATTTCTTACTTTTCATCAGGACAGAGTCTCATTGAGAACCAATCCTTCATTCATGCCAAAGATGGTATCCAGGGTCTCACTGAACCAAGCTATTCACCTGCCTACCTTCTTTCCAAATCCACAAAATAAAGGAGAAAAACTTCTTCATACCCTGGACATTCACAGACAGTTGCGCTACTACTTGGACAGAACTAAGACTTACAGGAAAACTGACCAGCTTTTTGTAGCATATGCTGCTGGTGTACAAGGAAAAGCAATTTCCAAACAGACAATTTCAAAATGGATAGGGAATTGCATTCGATTCTGTTACTCTTTTCATGGCAAAACTGTGCCAGCCAACATTAGACCTCATTCCACCAGAGCCACAGCCACCTCCACAGCCTTTTTAAGAGGGGTGGCTACAAAGGACATCTTAGAAGCTACTACATGGAGCTCCGTGCATACATTTTCCAAGCATTACAACTTACCTTTATATTCCAGATCCAGAGCAGGCTTTGCTACTGCAGTCCTGCAGGGCATTTTAGCTACACCATCCTTTTCTTAGGTCCTACCACCCCCAGCTTGGCTATGGTATTCTACCCATATGAAAGGACTGCAGATGCATCCTTGAAGGACATAGTACAGTTTTGTACCTACCATAAATGTAGATGTCCGATAGGTATGCATCTGCAGTCAGGATTTCCCTCCCTCCTACCCCTCTGTGGTAATCCTTGAGTATTTATCCCTCTTTCTAGCTACCTGGGGTTATCTATTATGGTGTATTTGTTTTATATTACTGTGCATGTTTGGAATTTTTTGCATCTCTCCAAATTTAGCCTTCATTAGAGGGCACCTGGCATCTGGGGCAAGAAAAACTGAGGAAGATGGCGTCGGCTGATGCTTTTATACCCCAGGCGCTCTGACGTCGGGGAAGAGGGCGACATCAGCTGACGCCGGACCCAGACTTTGGAATCCGGCCGACTGAAGGGTTGCCTGAGGCAGGGCAACCCATATGTAAGGACTGCAGATGCATACCTATCGGACATCTACATTTATGGTAGGTACAAAACTGTACTTTCCTTTATACCCCTGTCGCACTGACGTCAGGGAAGAAGCGACGACAACCGACGCTGGGCCTAGACTTTGGAATTCGGTCGACCGAGGACCCGCCTGACGGCAGGAGAACCCATCTGTTATGACTGCAGCTGTATTAGCACTCAAACATCTACATTTATGGTAGGTACAAAACTACTTTTTATTCCACAAACAAGGAGATTAAGCAAAAATTAATTTGCACTGCATGGATATTTTTAGAACTCTCAGGATTTATATAGAAAGGACCAACTCCATTAGACAGATTTATCAGGTGTTCCTTTCTTAGAAAGAAAATGTTGACCTGGTAATATTCATTTCTTCAAAGGAAAATGCCACCCAGTGACCCCTTCAAAGTGGGTAGTTATTTGCTTGTGATAA
>NC_056737.1:473701032-473866032 GCF_019279795.1 Protopterus annectens | reverse complement strand
GGATTTTGGATGCGCCTCTTCAATCTGAAGTACTTTTTGGTCCTCCTGTGGAATCAGTTTTGAAAAAGATGGAAGATAAGGCTAAGTCTATGCAGACGGTCAAAGATTTTATGCAGGTGCAGCCCCCTAAGTTTAGTAGGAATTGGCCTGCTAAAGGATGGTCTTATCCTTCTTTGGATTATCAGTCTAAGGGCAGGTCTAGACGTGGTAGAGGCAGAGCTCACGCTCAGGGTTCTTTCAGACCTAGGACTTGGAGTTCTCCTGCACAGTCTTCTGGTGAGGGCAGGGGTCAGCCCTTTCGTAAACAGACCCAATGACCTGTATCTTCCGCTGCCAGACCCTTCTTTACTGGCAGCTCCTCTAGGAGGAAAGTTGGGACTTTTCAAACAAAACTGGCATTTGGTCACCCAGGACAAATGGGTGTTGGATATAATAAATCACGGGTACAAGTTTTACTTTCACACTTTTCCTCCTTACAAAGGCATGCCGGATGTGCCTCCTCAGCAAAGGATGGAGGCTCAGGAGCAAATTTCTTTACTTTTGCAGATGGGGGCAATTCAGGTGGTCCCTCCGTCAGAAGTAGGCCTAGGTTTTATTCCGTCTATTCCTAGTGCCAAAGAAAGGAAACACTTGGAGGCCAATTCTGGATTTGTCCATTCTCAATACCTACCTAGACATTCCAAAGTTCAAGATGTTAACATTACAACAACTTCTGCCTATGCTAGGCAAAGATCACTGGATGGTAACCCTGGATCTCGAAGAGGCCTATCTTCACATCCCTATCAGACCCAGCTGCAGGAGATTCCTGAGATTTCGGGCTGGTACTTCTCATTATCAGTTCTCTGCATTGCCCTTTGGTTTATCTACTGCACCCAGAGTATTCACAAAAGTTCTGGCTCCTGTAATTGCTTTCTTCAGACAGAGAGGAATACAAATTTATCCTTATCTGGACGATTGCCTGATTCTTGCTCAAAACAAAGCCAAGTTACTACAACATCTCCAGTATGTAATGGCAGTTTTAAGGTGCCTAGGGTATTCTGTGAACGAAATAAAGTCCAGTCTAGTGCCCTCTCAGGACATGTGCTTTCTGGGTGTGAGACTGAATACAGCTTCTCAGATGGCATTTCTGACCCCGGACAAACAAAGAACTCTTCATCTATACTTCCAGCAGTTATCAGTAATGTCCAGGCTGACTGCAAGGACAGTCCTTCAAGCCTTGGGGTTCATGGCATCTTGCATTCTAGTACTTCCCAATGCCAAACTGCATATGAGGAAGCTACAATGGTATCTCAAAAGTGTGTGGACTCAACACTGCCACGGTTTGGACACTGTCATTCGGATTATACCTTGCATCCAGAAGGAATTCTTGTGGTGGGCTCAGGAATGTCACCTAAACAAGGGACTCTCTGTGACCCGACCAGAGGTGAGTCAGATCCTAACGACGGATGCCTCGGACTTGGCTTGGGGAGCACACTTCAATGGGAAATGGATACAAGACACGTGGCCTCCCAAACTACTACATTTGCATATCAACATGAAGGCGATGTTAGCAGTCCAATTTGCCTTGATGGCCTTCAAGGACCTACTTCAGCCGGGACAGGTGTTGATTCAAACAGACAACACAACAGTCATGTGGTACATCAACAAGCAGGGGAACCCATTCCTACCCTCTTTGCAGACAAGCAATGATTTTGTGGGAGACTGCTCTGAGTTTGCACATCAATCTTCAAGCACGGTTTCTGCCAGGAGCACAGAACTCCCTAGCAGATGTATTGAGCAGGCAAATTGTGGATCCCCACGAGTGGAAACTGGACCCTCAGGTATTCAAACAGTTGACCGTGGCTTGGGGAGCTCCAGACATAGATCTGTTCGCTTCTCCACTGAATTTCCAACTGCCAAAATTTTGCACAAAGATGTTCCACCCAAATGCTTGGAAAGTGGATGCTCTATCTTTCAGTTGGAACAACCTTCACGTTTATGCTTTTCCCCCTCTGCCTCTTCTTCCCAAGGTACTCTTGAAAGTCAGGCGGGACAAGCCTTGCATGATTCTAATAGCACCAGATTGGCCACGTCAGCATTGGTATCCTCTGCTGAGGAGTTTAATTCAGGAGCCTCCTTGGCCTTTGCCACAGGTTCCTCTTGTTATACCAGTCAAACAATCATTTTCTCAATGTTCGGGTGCAGTCCCTGCATCTAACAGCCTGGCGTATTTTGTAATGGAGCCGGTGGGGTCTCAGCTTCCTCAACAGGTTTTAGATGTCATTTTGGAAGCCAGGCGGCCTAGTACTAGAAAAGTTTATGATGATAAATGGAAGAGATTTTTTCTTTGGAGCACAGCAAAGGGCTTTGATGTTTCAGTGCCTAATTTGAGTTTTGCACTACAGTATCTTACTGAATTACTGGACAAGGGTTTGTTGTCATTCTCTTCTGTGAAGGTTCATGCTGCAGCCATTTCTGCTCACTATGATTGTGACCCTCCTTTATTTTCTCACCCTTTGTTCAAACAATTTCTTAGAGGGGCAAAGAATATAAGACCCCCACGTAGAGCTCCTACTCCTTCCTGGGATCTCAATTTTGTGTTGGAGAAGCTTACTTTACCTCCCTTTGAACCTGCAGCTACGTCTGAATTGAAGTTTTTGTCTTGGAAGACTGCTTTTTTGTTGGCCATTACTTCTGCTAGGAGGGTATCTGAATTGCAGGCACTCATGGCAGTTGAACCCTTTCTGATATTCCATAAGGATAGAGTTTCTTTGCGAACTAACCCTACTTTTATGCCTAAAGTTATTTCTAATGTGGCCTTGAACCAGTCTATTCATTTGCCTACTTTTTATGCTGATCCCCAAAATAAGGGGGAAAAAGTCTTGCATTCTTTGGATATCCACAGGCAGCTACGTTACTATTTGAGCAGAACTAAAGAGTTCAGACAGACTCAACAGTTATTTGTTTCTTTTGCTTTGGGTTCACAAGGGAAAGCTGTTTCAAAGCAGACTATTTCTAAGTGGATTGGTCAATGTATTGCTTTTTGTTATTCTCATCATGGGAAGAATGTTCCTGCTGGGATCAGACCTCATTCTACTAGGGCTACTGCCACATCTACTGCTTTTTTGAGGGGGGTAGCTACTAAGGATATTTTGGAGGCAGCTACTTGGAGTTCAGTACACACTTACTAAGCATTACCATCTCCCTCTTTATTCCAAGTCCAGGGCTGGGTTTGCCACTGCAGTTTTACAGGGCATGTTAGCAGCTCCTAATGCTATTTAGTTTGCCAGCCTCCCTTTTCCTTTGCTTTGGGATTCTACCCACAGGTTATGACTGCAGCAATGTGATACGAAGAACATAGTACAGATTTGTACCTACCATAAATGTAGATGTTCGGGGATCTACATTGCTGCAGTCCAATTATCCCTCCCTCCTTCCCCTCTATAGTTTGTGGTTGCTGTGTTTTTTTTTTTGGGATAATCTTTATTTCCACACTGGTAGTTGTTGGGCGTTTACTATTTTGGCTCTGGCCTTCTTTCATTCTTAGGCCTTCTGACATCTGGGGCAAGAAAGACTGAGGATATGGCGTCGGTCATGCGCTTAAGTACTACTACGTACTGACGTCAGCTCTAGGCGACAATGACCGACGCCAGCCCAGCTCTTTGGTATTCGGGCCGATCGAGGACAGCGGACTACCCACAGTTTATGACTGCAGCAATGTAGATCCTCGAACATCTACATTTATGGTAGGTACAAAACTGTACTTTTCATATGTTAAAGTATCAGCAACATATTATTGGATTGCTTAAACAGAAAATGATGTTGATTCCTGAATGTGCTGAAAATAAAGAATTACAGGATTTAATGCATTCTGCTGAACAAGTTGGAAAACATACTTTGCAATGTGGTTTTTGACTCCTTAGAGGCATCTTGTAGGGCTGCTGTCACTGGGTATCTTCTTAGAAGGCATGCTTGGCTTAAGGAACAAACTTTGCCAGATCATGTGAAAGCTAAATTACTGGATGCTCCCTTAAACCAACAAAGCAGAAGAGGTACTTAAAAAGATGGACGAAAAAGCTAAATCTATGCAAACCGTTAAATATTTCCTGCAAGTACAGCCTCCCAGATTTAGTAGGCATTGGCCTTCTAAGAATTGGTCCTTTCCTGACTCTTCCAGGCCTTCTCAGTCCAGCAGACCACCCAGGCTACAGTCTCAAAACACTCACAGGCCTAAGCAGTGGGGGGCTCCCACTTCCAAAGCTGGAAGTAGTAAGACACCCCCATATGCTAAACTGTCACAATGACTTAACCTTAAACCTTCCAAGCCCTGCTCAACTGACTGCTCCTTTAGGGGGAAAGATCGCCCTGCATGCAAAAAACTGGGAACTCATTACCCAAGACAAATGGGTTTTAAATATAGTTTCCCAAGGATACAGATTCCACTTCCACACCTTACCATTCCCAAACGGTTGGCCAGATTTACCCCCAAATCAGTGGGCAGAGGCTCAACAGCAGGTTCTCTCTCTTCTAAGTATCAGGGCTATTCAACCTGTCCCAGCAGCGGAATGGGGACAAGGTTTTTACTCAAGACTTTTCCCTGGTACCCAGAAAAGACAACTCCTGGCATCCTATCTTGGACCTGTCTATTCTAAACACCTTTTTGGTAATCCCAAAATTCAAAATGCTAACCCTTCATCAGCTGCTTCCCATGCTAGGCAAAAATGCCTGGTTGGCAACGTTGGACTTAAAGGAAGCTTACCTGCACATCCCAATAAGTGAATATTGCAGAAAATACCTGTGCTTCAGAGTAGGCTACATGCACTATCAGTTCTCTGCACTGCCCTTTGGCTTATCTACTGCACCCAGTTTATTCACAAAATGCCTAGCTCCAGCCATTGCATTCTGCCGCCAAAGAAATATTCATATATACCCATACCTGGACGATTGTCTAATTCAGGCAGAAAGCCAGGACATACTATTAAATCATCTGGTATTTGTAAAGAAACTGCTAACCTCACTGGGGT
This sequence comes from Protopterus annectens, assembly GCF_019279795.1. Taxonomy (NCBI): domain Eukaryota; kingdom Metazoa; phylum Chordata; order Ceratodontiformes; family Protopteridae; genus Protopterus; species Protopterus annectens. The sequence continues at coordinate 473,861,029 of NC_056737.1, read as the reverse complement.
ACACCATAAACTAAAAGAAATCTCACCTAGCACCCTGCCAACAAGTTGTATTCCTGGGAGCAAGCTTGAACACAACTCCCAGATGGCCTACCTCATGCCAGAGAAACAAGTTTATTTGACAGCCTACTTCAAACTACTGGCCACAAAGACCCAGCTATCTGCAAGGAAAATACTGCAGGGCCTGGGGTTCATGGCCTCTTGCATCCTACTAATTCCATATGCAAAACTGCATATGAGGAAACTACAGTGGTATCTAAAAAGCCTATGGTGTCAACATTCTCGACCTGGAATCAATGATTCCTATCATTCCTTGTTTAAAGACAGAGTCCCTTTGGTGGGCAGAGACCTGCTACCACAACAAGGGACTGCCATTCACTCTACCCCCTGCCGCCCATACCCTAACAACAGACCCATCAGACTTTGCATGGGGGGCTCACTTGGCAGGGCAGTGCATTCAGGGCAAATGGAACCCGAGTCAAATGCACCTGCATATCAAAAAGAAATGTTAGCTGTACAGAATTCTCTGACAGCCTTCAAGTACCACATTCTTCCAGGACAATTATTGGTAAAGACAGACAACACCACTGTTATGTGGTACATAAACAAGCAGGGGGGAACCCACTCATACCCTCTCTGCAGACTAGACATGGCTCTGTGGAACACAGCCTTGAGCTACCAAGTGCACCTACAAGCTCAATTCCTGCCAGGTAAGCTAAATTCATATTGAGAAAACAAATGGGGGATCCCAGAGATGGACCTGTTTGCCTCCCCTCAGAACTACCAGTTGGACAAATTCTGCACAAGGACTCCCCACAGACAAGCTTGGAAAGTGAATGCCCTGTCCTTCACTTGGGAAAGCCTCTCAGTTTATGCCCTTCCCCCTCTACCTCTCCTCTCAAAGGTTCTACTAAAGATCAAACAGGACAAACCAGGGACAATACTCATTGCAGCAGACTGGCCACGTCAACACTGGCACCCCCTCTTGCGCAGTATGTCACTGCTGGAACCATGGCACCTGCCTCAGACCCCTTCCCTGCTGTCGCAGCAGGAGGGCCAAATTCTGCACCACCAGCTTCAAACCCTGAACCTTGCAGCCTGGCTAATTACCTGAGCTGTCCAATACCATCCGTCAGTAAGCAAGTGCTGGATGTCATTCTGGAGGCAAGGAGGCCTAGTACTAGAAAATCTTATGCTGAAAAGTGGAAAAGATACTGTTCCTGGAGCCTAACTAAGGGGATGGGCACAACAGTGCCCAGCTTACCACATATTCTTCAGTACTTAACAGAGATGCTTCACAATGGCCTTTCCTTCTCTTCTATTAAAATTCATGCCTCAGCCATTTCAGCACATAATACGGAGCCACCCCTCTTCTCTCACCCCCTGCTGAAGCAATTCCTCAGAGGGGCCAAAAATTTAAGACCAGCCAGGAGAGCCCCTAATCCAGCCTGGGACCTTAACTTTGTATTAGAAAAGCTCACTCTACCTCTCCTTTTGAGCCAGCTGTAACTGCAGAGTTGAAATACCTTTCTTGAAAATCAGCCTTCCTTCTAGCCATCACTTTAGCAAGAAGAGTGTCTGAATTACAGGCCCTCATGGCAGTGGAGCCCTTCATCATCTTTCATGCAGACAGGGTGTCTCGCAGGACCAATCCTTCCTTTATGCCTAAGGTGGTATCCAGTGTGGCCCTTATTCAGTCCATTCATTTGCCAACCTTCTTTTCTAATCCACAGAACAAAGGAGAACGAATACTGCACTCTTTGGATGTGCACAGACAACTTACATTTTATTTGGACAGGACTAAGCCTCTCAGGAAAACTGAACAGCTGCTAGTTGCCTTTGCTGTAGGGGCACAGGGAAAGGCCATTTCAAAGCAAACCTTTTCTAAGTGGATAGGACATTCCATTCATTTCTGCTATAAGCACCATGGAAAACCTACCCCACAGGGGATAAAATCACATTCCACCAGGACTGCATCTACTTCAACAGCCTTTCTCAGAGGTGTTCCTACCAGGGACATCCTAGAAGCTGCTACCTGGAGTTCTGTTCATACCTTCACCAAGCATTATCACTTGCCTATTATTTCTAAATCCAGAGCTGGTTTTGCCACTGCAGTCTTGCAGGGCCTAATAGTTGGTCCTAATTCTCTCTAAATGCCTCCTCCCTTCCTTAGCTTTGGGAATCTACCCAAATGTAATGATTGCAACAGTGAAACACGAAGAACATAGTACAGTTGTGTACACTTACCATAAATGTAGATGTTCGAGTGTATTTACTGTTGCAGTCCTGGTTACCCTCCCTCTATCCCCCTGACCTTTATTGGCTATACCTATCTTCTTGTTTACTGCATTTAAGCTTTCTGGTGTATTTGCTTTTTGTTGGAGGTGTAACCTTGTATATACTTGCTTCCCATTATGGGGGCACCTGACATCTGGGGCAAGAAAAAATGATGTAATGGCATCGGCTGCATGCTTTATACCACTGACTACCTGACGTCATGGAGGAAGAGACAGCAACTGATGCAGGACCCAAGACTTTGATAATCAGGCCGGCTGAGGGCTACCTGCAAGCAGATAACCCAAATGTAATGACTGCAACAGTGAATACACTTGAACGTCTACATTTATGGTAAGTGTACACAACTGTACTATTCAGGCTCTTGTCTCCTTTAACCTAGGTGCAGTGTTTTGAGCCTGAGTAAATTAACTAATCTGGCATCCATAAGTAGCACAGTTATATACACCCCCACCCCCATTTCTGTATACAGTTACCATATTGTTGAATTCCACGTGAGCGTGAGAGTGGAGTATTCCACATCTGAATTCTGAGTGAGCAGCAGAGGAATAGAAGTTGTGTGCATGCATCTTGCACATAGAGTGTGGCTCTGTGCGTGTGTTGTGATGCACTCAAGAACGGGAAAGTTAAGTGCGCATGTCTGCTTGTGTGATGTAGAGTGCATCTGTAAACAAGAAATGTACCTTTTTTTTTTTTGGTTTATTTTATTCAAATAAAATGTGGCATCCCCTGGCCAGTGGGCCCTAAGCAGCTAACTAGGTCATCTAGTACTGGATCCAGCTCTGCAGTCCTGCAAAGGATGTTCTAGACCAGTCACTCCTTTACTGAACTAATGAGGTATTGCTGTAGATATATTACATACTATGATTTAAGTCTATAGCAGGAATATTTTGTCAGTGCAGCTGCTGTGGCAATCTATTCCTGGACTGCTGGAAAAAGAAAAAATAAACAAAAAACTAAGGTATGTGGTGTGCGTGCTGTTTTATTGCTGGGCTGCCCTGTGATGGCCACAGAGTGCAATTAAACACCTTAAGAGGTATCTTAACTGCCAAAAATATTTATCTGAAAACTGTTGCTTGTTTGTGAAGTAATGCTATATCTTGTATGTCTGTACATACATATGTGTATATATATATATATATATATATATATATATGGGTCTACTGTATAAGTTCAAAAATACATTTCTTCGAACTCACACAGTAGACCCTGGGTTACGCAAAAGTGCACTTAATCAAAAGTGCACTTTCGCGAAACCCACTTCAGCGAACGGGCTACTACTACTGACTTTAGTGCAGTAATTTCAGACCTTAGGGTTAGGGTGCGGGTCATAAGGGGATAGCTCTACTAGCTATCCCCTTACCATGACCCACGCCCTGACCATAAGGTCCATAACTACCGCACCACAGTGGATGACATAGCATGTTTTCCTGTTGTCCTCCATTGTGGTGCGATCCGTTCATAGAAGCAGAGTTCGTGAAAGTGCAGTTTCGCGTAACTGAGCGGTCTACTGCTCCTTTTCGAATACGTGGTATTTGATGAAAAGCAGTAGACCCATATATATATATATATATATATATATATATATATATATATACACACACACACACACACACACGAGTGTGTGTACACATATATGTACACATATATTATACACATATACATATATGTATATAATAAATGTGTGTATATAGGGTCCGTGTCAACTTACTGAAAGTCATAATACCACATACATAATGTTGAAATCAAAATACCTAATCATTTGCATGTGCAGAGACCTGGACTTGTCCCCTAACAGGTCTCATGTTAGCACTCAACTCCAGGTTTCTTCTAACAGTCGAATGATGCTGTTTGTTGTTTGGCTGTGTACTGATTCAACATTTTAACTTTTCTGCATTGTGACATTTCAACATTGTGTATTGTGTCTTATGATTTTTAGTATATTGCTTTCAATTATGTGAGGTTTGTATGCATGCAGACAAATGGGGTTTGTTGACTAATGCCAAAACTTCCAGATACAGTGATATGTTTCAGCATGAGGGGTAGAAGTGTGTGCAGGTTTTTGCAGGTTAGAGTAAGGGACAGGTAAGGGGATAGATTTAGTGTTATGTGAGTGCGGTTCTGTGAGATGTGTGTCTGAGTATCTTGTGCAGTGGTACTGTTAAGGAAAGGGTTTCTCATAAGGTAATATTTAGGGTTTTTAGGGTTGTGGATAGGGGCAGTGGTAGGCTTAACACACGAGTGAGGTAGTACAGGGGGCAAAGCTCCCTGTCCAGTCATTTTGCTCCCAGTTCCCCCTCAGCCATTTGTGCTAAACTTAAATGATTGGTAAATTCATGGGCACACCTGTGTATTGGTTGGGGGGGGGGGGGGCTAGGCAAGGCTAGTTGATCACATCCCTGTAGGGTACTCACTGGGGGGGGAGCAACTGTGTTAGAGCAGTCAAGGGGGATTAAGCTTCATATTCAAAGGAGAACTGGAGTAAAAAACGAGAAAAAATCTGGTATAGCAATCTACAAGACTGAGCAGAGTGAATGGGAGGATCTTGCTGCCTGCAACACTTGTAAGCTGGTCATTGGGTCTCAGTTTTGAGAGGAGTACAGCATAGTATGATAGCTGTCATTTTGGGTATTTGTTTTGAGAGGGGCAATATTCTGCTGCATGATTGCTTAATCCTCCGCCAGAGACAAGTCTGTTTGGAAATAGCTTTCTCGGAGCAAGTGGTCCATAACAGAAAACTCTTCATAAAATATGTGGTGTAAGAAACTGGCAGCATTAATTACATGTTCAGACTGAGAATTTAAGCTGGTAATCTAACCTTTCTGGCGTATCAAGCTGGAAGTCTTTCATCTACTGAAACTTGTAATACGAAGTCCCAGATATCAACAGTTAAATCACAGCCATGACCAACATTCCTGATTTTAATCATTGTGTTGTTTAATGCTAAATGCATTATAAACAGCAATTTCTTGGACTACATTTAACTTTATGTGAATGTTTCCTTCCAAGACCCTAGATTTAAACATGAGTTTGGAAATCATAGATATGACTAAGCATCTTGAATTTCATAGCTGTGCTTTTTGGTTCTACACGTCTTCTGAGTAGTAGCTTTGTCTATTTCACTTAAATGTAAGTAAGTGTTTATTTTCCAAGTATGACACTTGTCTACGACTTAATTTTTTTGTGATCACCTTGTAACGTAGTCCCTTTTTCATTGCATTCCATTATAAAAAAGTAAACTAAACTGGCTTTATAGCTAGGCATAAAACCCTACAAGACAGCACAGCTGTACAAATTGAACAGTAGCTTGCTTTAGCTATACCTTTTGTATTTCTGTGAAACACTTCCTTCTCACAAGGGATTTGAGTGTTACTATGACTTCCTGATATGCAAGTCATAAACATTTTGTTTAGTGTGAGACAGCAATTATACTGGTTACTTTGTAGAATTATTTTGCTTTGTTTTCATATAACTAGACTTTTTTTTCTTTTCAAGTGTGGTAGTTACAGTGCTTTGAAATGCTGTGGAATAAATGGGTGAAGTTTACCCTTTTCCCCTTCTTTCTTTGCCCACCTGGATATGCAGAGTAACAGTAGCTTGTTTTGTACCCTCTTCCATCAATTTATACTCTTCCACTAATTGCCTCCACATGCACATAGCTGACTTATACAAACCAATGTGTCCATGGTCTTGGGAGACAGTGCTGTTTTTATGTTAATCATTTTCCAAATCATTAACCTGATGAAGCACATTGAGCAGCTCCTCATTTGCAGGTGTGCATCAGGGGTGTGTCTCTCAGAAAAAAACTGAGTACGAAATGTCAAGTGATGCTGAGCTGGCTACGCACTGCTAATTGTGTTTATCGTGTAGACCATATTTCATTCCGTTGGTTTCTGTTTCTGTGACTCTCAGTGTATATTTGAACAAAGTAAAGGCTGCAGGGACAAGCATGGAAAGAGGATGTTTACCTTATGGTTTTGCTCAATTAGTAGTTTAACAGTTAAAAAATAATTCATAATGGTAGTGATTATATTGAAAGTAAACCCCTATATTGAGCGAGTGAACTGTCAATTCAAATTGCCTTGCAAGAGAGCATATTCTGCTAACAGCAGCTAAATTAAGTGAACATTGTAGGAGCAACATTTTCAAGGATATATACAGAAAATGTGTAACAAACGATGAAAAAGTTAGAGATTACTCAAAATGACACAGTACTGAGTTGTAGAGTTTTATTACGATTATAGGACTAGGAAAGGCAGAGCAGGTCTCAGTACCGGGACTGGAGACAGTCACATGGGTTGTTGCAAATATTTCTCTGTCTTATGCAGAGTTGGTATGAAAGAGAAATTATGTAAAATGGGGAACTTTTGATAAACTGAAAAGAGCAATGGATGTAAAATGGGGAACTTTTGATAAACTGAAAAGAGAAATGGATATAAAATGGGGAACTTTTGATAACAAACTGAATTTCAACTCTGGTACAAGTAGTGGTTGCCCATGAAAAGGAAAGAGATATTGCCATTCAGTACATTGGTATTTAATTTTTGTTCCCTTTCCTTTTCTGCACGTCTGGAACCTGCTGAGGAAGCTATGCTGTTGCTGCATTGTTAATATTTTATAATTGTGCATTTTTATTTTTGTATTGCTTTAATTATATTATGAGCCTTGCTTTAATTATTATATTATGAGCCTTGCTTTGACTCTTTACTGCTTATGTTGTTTTTACCTATTATTATATTCTTGACAGCCTTTAATTGATTAAGGCTTGTTTGTGGTCACTGGACAGGGCATTATGTATTCCAAGAATTTTACTTGCCACTCATTTCTTTCTAGTTTCTAAGGCTTGATCTTTTTTCATTTGATTATGTCTTTAGCATTGCATCTTGGGGGTGCCAGGCTTTTTCTTTTGGAGTTTGCCAGAAGTTGGGGGACCAAACCTTATGTGGCAAAATGTTGTACTGCTTGACCATCCACGCAGTGCAACTTAACCAGGGAGTTGGTTCATTTTACCAACCAGGTAGGGGACCTGGTTACTAGGGTCTCATTTGTGGGTACTTTATTCCCGCACAAGGGCCACTTGCAACAAGCCTGATATTATTTCAGATTTGTTGCAAGATGTCTGTCTTGCTTTTATTAAGAAAGCCTGGTTGGACCCAACCTTCAGTCATTATTTGATGGATGCAGTGCCTTCTCAGGCTTCTTTATTATAGCATCTGATACCTGGCAAGATCAGGGATTGGGTTATAGTATGTTGTCATCCACTGCAGTTGTAGAAGGTAAAGTTTGTAGGTGTTCATTTTTGGGTAGTTTTTTGTATATAAGCAAGCTTTGTGTTCCTCTGTGTTTACTGTTCACCTGGTAATATGAAAAAGTTTCTCCAGGAGTTCGCAGACCTCCTCAGTGAATCAGTTTTAGTATTTCTACTAGTTTCCTCTTTCTTATGAAAGTAATGGGATAACTCTGGAAGGGGCCCTTAAGAGCTCCCTGTAGCAGGACAGTAGGCAACAGTGCAAGCTTTTTCCTGAATGTGTAAGCTCCAAAGACAGACAGTGTTGGACTTCTTTGCACACGTTTTCCAAGCATTAGAAGATGGATCTGCATTCCAAAAGCTTGGCAAGGTTTTCACTGCCTTCTTGGATACTGATGTAATACCACCTCCTCATGGTGACACTTGACTGCTTTTGTCCTGTTCCCAATGGATGAGTAGTCATATTGAAGTAGCGATCCATTATAGTGGATGTAATTACAGTTGTTTTAGAAAACTTACCATAACAGTTCATGTTTGAGGTGCAGGAATGTTGCACATATCCATTACTTCTACCCACACTCATTTGCATTGAGTTCACTTCTATAAGTGAAAAAGGAGGCAATGGGTAGCAGTGAGCATTTTAGGTCAGGATATTCACTCTTACCAGTCCTACTGCACCAAAAATACAGCCACAGATGGCTAACAGTACGTCCATGAAGGCTTTACAAATTGATGACCAGGAGCAGTAAGTAGTTGCACTTAGCCAGGACACACTTACTTACTGGTACTCATTTGCTAAAGTAAGTAACTGAAAAATGATGCAGGTTGCTCCTTCTGTTAGCTTGGCATCAGGCTAGTATCCTATCAATAGGGAGGAGTCCTGACTCTGTTCTGGGGAATCTAAGAAAGCTCTGGATATCAGACTACAAGATCATATTTTTCCCCCTGGTAAATTCACATGGATACATATTACTACAGTATTAATGATCCCACTGCTTGAACATCTACTGTTACAGTGAGATTGCACACACATCTGACCTTTTGAGTACCATATATTTGGGGTATAAGCCTGGAATGCTACAATGTTTCCTTTGTTGCTAAGGTGCTTCTGTAGTATTTGTTTTTCTAAGCAACAGACTAGTTGTAGCTCCCTAGTGAAATCATCCGAATGAAAATTTCCAGGTAATACTTCATTAGACACTTGCTACTAGGTTTAGGTCAGAGTATGGAACCAGGCAATAAACCTTGTGCAGAGAAAAGGATAAATTAGCAAGATATGTTGAATGAAAAAACTGAGCTTACTCATAATATTTGAAAGTTATTAGAATCATAAGAATTTTAGTTTTGCTAAAATGTTTAGTAAAAAGCATGCAATATAAACGTGGGGGTTTCAACTCACTGACATCAATTATTGTCCTGCCTAATTCTTCCAGCTGTTGATGGTTCACCTTGTTATGCTCAGTAATATCTGTCTCTCATCATTGCTCTGACTAGTCAGCACAGGCAGGATATGTACCCAGCATTACTCCTCATCATCATCAGATGTTCATCGCTTCAAAATTGTTAGCCACTTGAGTTTGTTTTCCATGTAGATAGTTATAGTTCAGTCATTTATTGTAGCTGTTGTCTGCTAAATATTGATCTGATGTTGTCATTTTCATTCGCTCCTCAATGAATGGTTTCAGATCCGATCCTTGAAAATGACTCTATACTTTTTCTAGATTGTAGGATCTGACTCTCAAGCTCCTTTCTTACCCGTAATACCCCCTGATCACTGTTACCTCAGATCTCATTTGTTGCTCTACAGTTCAGTTGGGATTATGATCTCTTGAGCTCATTGTGGGTTTAGTGAGTTTAAATTTTATATTCTTTTTGTCTTTAAATCTTCTTTCCTTTCAGTTATTTACTAGTATCTCCCTTACCTTCAAGCTAGCTATCAATTTAAAAAATTTCTTATTGGTAATCTTCGTCACCATTGTTGGCAACCTTTCTTCTTCCTTTACCTCACATTGAGGTATTTTGTAGGGATACCATTGCTGGTATAAGTCTTTCTTCCTTTCCAGTAAAATTGTAATAAATCTTTCTTTCCAGTCAAAAAAAAGCTTTCCTTTTCTAACTTTCCTCCTCGTTTTTCAGGCTTTCTGCTGTGTGGTGTTCTCTTACAGTATGGTTGTAAAGCCTACTGGCTTTAAAAAGTGCACTTCCTGTGAGCATAAGATCCCCAACTCTGATGCCTACAGGGAGTGTGTGTATTGTCTAGGCCCAGCACACTTGGACACCTCCTGCTCCTTCTGTATTGCGTTTAACATCAGGACCATAAGTGATAGGAGGAATAAGGTAGTACTAAAAGGCCTAATTCCAGCTTCTGCTTGTTCATCTGGTATTTCCACATCAGGGGCTTAAACCCCCTCTCATAAATCCAAGGAGCCCAGAGGGCACTGAAAATGCTCCTCTGCACAGTCTTCTAAGTCAGCGCTTCCTTCTGAGCTATCTCTAAACCCTTCGAATCTGATGGCCATTGCCAAGTCTCCTTGGCTGCATAGTCCAGGGTTTTCCCCAGAGCTGGTATCTCTGAGGTTGAGATCTCCCTTTCTTCAGCAGACCCCCTAAAAAGTATTCCAGACCACCTTCCATTTCTTTCTCTGTTAGGTCCTCCCAAACTCTTTCTGAGGCAGAGGTGGATAGGATAATGAGAAAATTTCTCAGAACACAAATCCAGATGGGGGTCTTGCCAGCTCCGTATCCCATTGGATCCGTGAGCCTTAAACCTTCATTCCAGTCTTATCACCTGTTAAGTCATTTTGGAGCCCTCGGATCCAAGATCTCATACAGTTAAACCATCTTATCTGAAGATGCTCCTGTCTTCCACTCCAGTGACTTCCTTGATCGGGTCTATATTGGATGATCAAACTTTCAAACGTTTGACTGTCATATGGTCAATGCCATATGATCGAATTTTTGAAAGTTCGAACATTTTAACAGAGATCTCCGTACAGCGCAGAATGGGAAGATTTCTCTTTTCTGCAATGTAGTGTGATCTCGGAGTTGGTATATTTAAAGAGCGGGGGTATGAGGGGTGCAAGGGGGCTTACCCCTTGCATAAAACATTCAGGTAGGTTGTGTAGTTTATTTTTTTTATTAGATTTTCGAACTTTTAAAAGTTCGATCATATGGTGTCTATCATATGACAGTTGAACTTTTGAAAGTTTAATTATCTAATATAGACACTCCCTGATCCAGTCTGCTCCTACCCCCTTGGAGCATGATGGTTCTTGGAGCCAAAGCATCAGTGTTAGATCCAAGGGGTTGACTTCAACTCTGAAGTTTTCAGAGATGTCGCTTTCCCGTGGGATTTCGGGGTTGGATATCTTGGCTCCGACTTCTCCTTCAGAGCAGAGAGTTGGGGAGGGCCTTGGATCATCTGCGCTGAAAGTCTCATCTCTAGTCTGATTTGTCCTCTGCTTCTCCTAGTCCTTCCATCTATAAAGTGATGGAAAGGGTTTTGTGCTTTCAGATCCAGTCCTTGTTCCCTCTATGGATCCTGTGTCTGAGTCTACTCATCCTGCACCTCAGGGATAGCCAGCCCATATGAGCTTCCAAGCAGTTCTCACCAGGAAACTCCATGATCTGAAGTAGGGACTTCATTTGTCAGCAACCTTTGGGATACGGATCCGATCTCGGATCCGAGCCGGCAACTTCTATCATAGCATAGATCCAAGCTCCTAGCTCCTCCCCTTACCCATAATCCCCTGCCTACCCTGACTGACCCCAGATCTAGTTTGCCGCTCTTCAAGCAACAGCTAGATTCCAGAGCTCCTGGCGTTTTTTGTGAGAAAAAAGTTTTCTTTCTTCTTTTCTAATTGAGTGTTTGTGTGTGCATGGTAGGCTTACCCTTAATGCAAAAACTTATTATTTTTAGCTTTCTCAGCTTAAATTTTAGTTTAAATTTTTCCTCCCTCCCCCCGCTGGTCGTAGCGTGTGTGAGACTTGAGTGTAGGGGCCTAGTGAGTGTGCTTTACTTTAGTTATGTCGGAGGCCCCTAAAGCCATTTTTTTCTAAATGCACCGAGTGTGGTCACAAGCTTTCACCGGCTGATGGCCACACTCGGTGCGTTAGGTGCCTTGGGGTTGAACACCTCTCTTCAGGGTGCATGGCGTTCAACCCCAGGGCACTTAAGGATCAGAGGTCGAAGCTGGTTCTGGCGGGCCTTTTACCCCCCAGACTCTGCTTCGGCCTCCGGTACTTCGGTGATCGCTACCCCCCGGTAGCGGTCACTCCTGCCTCCCTTCCTCCGACCGGGACTCAACCTCCCGCTTTGGCTCCGGAGGATAGGGAGTCCAGGAAAGAGAAGCAGAGGGAGAAGCACCTTAAGCGGCGGGCCGAGGACTCTTCATCGGCCCCGCCCGCCAAGAGGGCTTCTCCGTTCAGGTCTTCTCGGTCTCCTCCTCCTCGGATCCGATCCCCTTGTTCTCATCTTCCCCAGAGGTGCCAGAGCTCTCTCTATGGGTCTCAGGCAGACTTTTTACTTTACTGTTACAGGATCTGCAGAGGGGAGGCCAGGCTGAGGGGCTTCTCAGGTCACTGTTCTTCCCTCTCTTCCCAAGGTCTTATTCTTTCTGATGTGGATGATTCCCCTCCCTTCTCCTTCCTGATTTTTTTTTTTCATTTCACTCTTTTCTTCACCCATGAGGGAGGGGAGCACTTTAAATGGGAAGGATACTCTGACTGGTGAAAAGAGAATTCTTGTAGGAATTTTTGCTTTTTAGGCTTAGCTATTCCTCCTGTGTTGAATGTGTGTGAGGATTGTTTTTTGCAGAGCTGGCTTCTGACCCCTGATTCCCTCCTGCTCCTGTTCCTGTTAAGCCTGATTATTATTAGGTGCCCAAGCTCATAAGTATTTGTTTAAGAGTCCCAGGTCAGATCTACCCTCTCAAGACATGTGCTTCTGGGTGTGAGACTGAATACAGCAGCCCAGATGGCTTTTTTTTTGGACAAACAAAAGTCACTTTACTTCCCATACTTCCATCAACTATCTCATCAGTCCGTGCTGACTGGATAGTCCTTCAAGCATTGATTAGGGTTCATGGCATCTTCTTCTGCTTCCCAACAATGCTAAACTGCATATGAGACTGCAATGGTATCTCAAAATGTATGGGACACAGCACTGCCAAGATTTGGACACTGTCATTCAAATAATACCTTGCCTACAGACATCTAAGCTCATCTTGGGAGCTCAAAGATAAAACAGAAGTGGCCTGGACAACTACTACATCTAGCATCAACATATCAACATGTTGGCAGTTGCAGTGTTGGCAGTCCAGTTCATAGAGTTACTTGCTCCAGGGCTTTCCAGGGCAGGTGTTGATCTTACATACAACACATGGTACATCAAGCACATCAACAAGCAGGGGAACACATATGCAGGCAAGCAATGGCAAGCATGGGAGACTGCGTTAAGCCTGCAACTGACTCTTCAACTAAGGTTTTCAGGCAGGTTTCTGCCAGGAGCACAGAACTGTGAGCAGATGTATTAAGCAGATCCCCGCAGTGTGGAAAGTGGAAACTGGATCTTCAGACATTGATGACATGATCAGTGTCATGGGAGATCCAGATACAGATCTGTTCGCTTCTCCACCAAACCACCAGCTATTGCACCAAAGGGTTTCATCACACAGCTTGGAAAGTGGATTGGAAAGTCTTTCAGTTGGAAAAACCTTGAAAACTATGCCTTTCCACCTCTACTCTTCTTCCCTCTTTCTTCCAAAGGTCTTACACACACAGCAGGAGAAGGATGATGATTTTGATAGCTGACCGCTCGCGGCGCAACACCACCACACTTCTCTAAGGAGTCTTAAAAAGCCTCCCATGGGCCTATGGCTCTCTTCCTCATCTGTATCTCAGGGCGGTCATCTCATCAATGTCAAGCTTCAATCATCTCTTCATCTCTCGACGGCATATTCATTCTGTGTGAAGCATGGTGGGTCTCAGCTTCCTCAACAAGTTTTTAAATGTGATTATGGAAGCTAGAGGAAAAATGGAAATTTTTTTTTTTTTTTTGGCACAATTTGGATTTCAGAGCCTATAATGAGTGTGGGCTCTCAATATCTTCTTGAATTATCTTTGGACAAGGTTTGTCTTCTTCTTTCTCTTCCATTCAGATTGACAATTTCAGCTCACTATGATTGTGACCCACCCACCCACTTTTTTTGTTTCCTTTGTTCAAGCAGTTTCTTAGAGGGGCTAGAGAATATACCCCCCCCCTCTCCCTCCCCTGCTTGATCTCAATTTTGTTTTTTTGAAAAAAAAAACTCTACTCCTTTTTGAGCCTGCAGCTACTGCTGAATTGAAATATTTGTCATGGAAGACTGCTTTTGGCAGTAGAGCCATAGGACAGGGTATCATTCACATTAATCCTTCCTTTATGCCTTTTTTTGTGTCTGTGTGGTCTTTAAACAAAACATTTCATCCATGCTTTTTTTTTTAGATCCTCAAAATAAAGGGGAAAAAATTTTAACACTTTAGATGCCACACACACATTCGCGTTATTATTTGAGCAGGAGGAAAGAGATTAGCAGCAGTCTCAGCAGTTACTTGTTTTTTTTTGCTTTAAGTTCACAGGCAAGAAGCCCTCAAAAAAAACAAATTTCTAGGTGGATTGGCTTTGCATTGCATTTGTTATTCCCATCATGGCAAAGAGGTTCCAGCTGGGATTAAAGCCTCATTCCACTAGGGGCTGCCACTTCAGCAGCATTTCTAAGGTCTGTGTTTCAGGGTGGTTGTGTTTACATGCTGCATATTTTTTTGTATATATTTCTGTATATATTGTACATGTTTTTGGTGCAGGTTGTTTTGGGACTTGTCTTTTTGGGTCTTCTGACATCTGGGCATTTCTCCCGGGACCCGAGGAGGAGGTGACCCGGTCCCTGTCGAGGTCATCGAGGCGGCACTCCAGGTCTGCCTCGGTGGCCTCTTCGAGGTCCACCTTTAGCATGTCAGATGCGGACATGGACCGGATGATGAGGAGATTCATCCAGGCCCAGATGCAGATGGGAGTGCTCTTGCCTCCCCCCCCCCCCTCTGGGGGGGAGCTTGACCCCTTTTTTCGCCCCTATTGCTCCTTCTCCGACCCGTGTTCCGGGGTCAGAGTGCTCGGAGCAGAGCCACGTTGGATCTGGGGGTGGGTCGGAGCCGACCGTGCTGGGCACGTCGGCTCCCTCGAGTTTGTCGGATCCGACCTCTCGGAGCCGTGGGCCGAGCTTCGGATCCAAGGGATTCGGTGTGCTTTCAGCTCCATCCCGGTCAGAGCACACTGGTCCCTCGGATCCGACGTTCTCAGCGCCGGGTCCGATCCCCACTTCGGATCTGAGTGGGAGTCGGGTCTCGGATCCGTCAGAGAGCGGCTCCCCCTCGGCTTTCGCTGCGGTGGAGAGGGCACTGTCGAGTGCTTCCAGGCCTCTGGTCCTGGCTTCGGCTCCCTCCCGCACTCCTTCTCATCTGGTCCTGGCTCCCCTCATCCGGCCCTCGGGGCAGCCTGCCTCAGCACCTCTAGGAGTTCCAGTGGAACAAGATACAGTCCGTGAGGACTCCTCGGACAGCCCCCCCGAGGAGATTCCTCACAAGGCAAAGTGCAAGAGGAGGCACATAGACTCCCCTGAGAGTCTCACCGAAGATACGGACTTAGATGAAGGGGAAGGCTTCCCTAGGTCACCCCCCGAGGATGTCTCCTTCGGAGACATCATGGAAATGCTCAAAATCAGGGGTGGGTGGTCTGCCCCCAAGGCTTTCTCTGATGAGTCCGTATTCCTTGAGGTGTTTGAGGCAGGACCATCTACCTCTTGGGTGTCCCCTCCACCCGACCCCTTGGTGGATCTCATATCCACTAGGGCTTGGAAAAACCGGACACTGTAGAGCCAATCCCCAAGCGCCCGGACAAAATTTTGAGCCCCCCTGCAGAGAGATCACACTGGAGCAGAGGTCCCCCTGTAGATGCCATGTTGGTGGCTGCAGCCACCAAGAAAGAGTTGGCTCAGGAGAGCCCCACGGTTCATCCTCCGAGCAAGGAGTCTCGCACGATGGACCGTCTTGGGAAGCGGGCCTTCAGTTCAGCGACCTTCTCTATGAGGGCCTTGAACTACATGGCACACGTTATTCGGATGCAGCGGGATCTAATTAAAGAATACGCTGCTTCCCCCCCCCAGGTTCCATGTCGGAGGGAGACAAGGATCTGTACTCCTCCCGAATGGCCACCCTCCGCTCTATTTCTAACACCTCTATGCGGCTGTTGTCTCATGCTACGGAGGGAGCCGCAAGAGCAGGTGGAGTCGGGCTTGTCATGAGGAGACAGGCCTGGCTCTGTCACTGTGACTTCTCGGAACCCTTTAAGGCGTCATTCGCGAATGCCCCTTTTGATGGTTCTGCACTGTTCGGCAAAACCGTTCGCGACACTCTTGTCCAGAGTGAGAAAGACGGGAAGACTTTGTCTGCCGTCGGAGTCCGCTTCTCTGTGCCCCAGAGGTCTTTTTCCAAGAACCAAAAGGGTCAGAAGAAGATGTGGTTTCGAAAATCGCATCAATCCCAGTCTGCTCAGGACAACCAGTCCTCTCGTGGCAGAGGAGGACAGGGAGGGCGCCGCCCCAGAGGCAGAGGGGGTCCCAGGAATTTTGGGTTCAGAGAACCATTCTCTGAGAGGCCCATGCAGAACCCCTGAGGGGTTACCCGGCTGCTCCACTCTGGAGGCAGTCGGGGGGGTGTTTTTCGAGGCACCTAGCAATGTGGGAGTCCATAACAACGGATCGCTGGGTGCTTCGTATTATATCCAGAGGTTACCAAATTCCCTTTATCGTAACCCCCAGAATCAGAGGCCTCCCTGACGTACCACCCAGTCAGAGGGAGGTGGCTGCTGCAGAAATTCAGCAGCTTCTGCAAAAAAGAGCCATCCAGCCCGTCCCCCCAGATCAAATCGGATCAGGGTTTTACTCCAGGTTCTTTCTGGTGCCAAAAAAGACGGGGGACTTGAGGTCCATCCTCGACCTCTCTCTCCTAAACCTGGCGGTACCCAAAGAAAAGTTCCGAATGGTCACGTTGCAATCCGTCCTCCCTTTATTGCGGGAGGACGACTGGATGTGCTCCATAGACCTCAAGGATGCGTACTATCACATTCTAGTGGACAGGCGTTCCAAGAGGTTTCTCCGCTTCCGGCTGGGAGCCAGTCACTTTCAATTCAGGGCCCTTCCCTTCGGCCTCACCTCAGCCCCCAGGGTGTTCACCAAAGTCCTAGCGATAATAGCGGCCCACCTGAGACTCCAGGGAATTCAGGTCTTTCCACACCTGGACAACTGGCTCCTTACGGCCCCAACAAGGCATCTACTTTGTTCATGCAGGGATTATTTCCTCAGTCTGGCTCCACTGTTAGGATTAACCATCAACATGACCAAATCCTCTCTGATCCCTACACAGGTGTTGGATTTTATAGGGGCGAGACTGGATTCCAGACAGATGCTTGCGTTCTTGACTCCAGATCGGCTTCGGAACCTGATGTTGCACGTGCAGGCCATCCTTCAACTGCAAACTCCTTCGGCGGAATTGGTCCTGAGGGCTTTAGGAGCTATGGCGGCTGCAATCCCTCTGCTGCCATTGGCCCGGTTGAACATGAGGGTCCTGCAGTGGACCCTCCAGGTACAATGGTCCCTGTCTCGCAACCCCTGTCTCATCCCATTTCCTTAAGCAAGGTTTGCAGAAGGTCGCCGGGTGGTGGCTCCAGTCTCCCAATCTCCACACGGACGCCCTTCTCACTACCACCGCCAGTCGACACAGTGACCACGGACTTCTCGCCTGGGGGCATTTTCAGGCAGGACAATCCAAGGCACGTGGAACGCGTGAGACCTCTTTGCATACCAACGTCCTAGAGGTGAGGCGGTGCTTTTGACATTGCAGGCACTACACAACTCTCTTCCGGTAGGGACGATTGCAGTACAGACAGACAACATGTCAGTCGTCTGGTACATCAACAAACAGGGGGGAACCAGGTCTTACCCCCTTTGCCGCGAGGCCATGAGAGTGTGGGAATGGGCGATTTCCACCAACCGCTTTCTCATAGCAACGCACATTCCGGGATGGTCCAACATTCTAGCGGTCAGGCTCAGTCGTACTATCCTGACTCCTTACGAATGGTCTCTCAACCCTCGAGTTGCAGAGCAAGTATTTGCCCGATGGGGGCAACCTTGTTGTGATCTTTTTGCCTCTCCTTCAAACACCAAATGCAACGATTACTTTGCTCTGATCCTCCGGGAGTCCCCGAGACTCTCTAGTTCATGCTTGGCCTCCCGGTCTGCTTTATGCTTACCCTCCTCTTCCCCTGATGTTGAAATTATTGCAGAAAGCCAGGCAGTTGGGGAGCAAGATGATCCTCAATGCCCCATTCTGGCCCCGTCAGATGTGGTTCCCTTACCTATGGTCTCACCTAGTGTATCCACCATGGATTCTGGATCCCCTCCCGGATCTCATTTCTCACCCTCTCGATCTTCCGACTCCGAACCTGGTCAACCTCAAGCTGACGGCTTGGTTGCTCCAGTTCCACTCCTCATAAGGACTCCCGGGATCTCATCACCTGTCAAAGCCATTCTTGTAGCAGCTCACAAGCGTTCCACCAGGAGGGTTTATCGGAGTAAGTGGAAACGCTTCACCATTTGGGCAGAACACCGTTGTTTAGACCCTTTTACAGCTCCGATAGCGTCGGTTCTAGATTTTCTAACCTCTCTCTTTCACCAGGGGGCTAGTTCTTCCACAGTCAAGGTACAACTTGCAGCAATCTCATACTATCTCGTGGGGCAAGAGTCTGGCCCTCTTATCACTTCCAAACTGTGTAAGACCTTCCTCAAGGGTACCTTCCTCCTTAGGCCTCCAGTCAAAGAGGTGGTACCTCCATGGGATTTATCCTTAGTCTTACAGGCCTTGACTGGTCCCCTTCGAACCGGCCACCACGGTTGATCTCAAATTTCTCTCTTGGAAGACAGCCTTTTTGGTGGCCATAACTTCAGCCAAAAGAGTATCGGAATTGCAAGCTCTTTGTGTCAAACCACCATATTTGGTCTTTCACCCAGATAGGGTTTACCTCAGGATCAATCCGTCCTTTCTACCTAAGGTATCTTCAGAAGCGAACATCAATCAATCTGTCAATCTTCCAGTGTTTTTCCCCAACTTTCAAAACAAAGGAGAGTACAAGCTGCATTCCTTAGACGTACACAGACAACTACATTTTTATATTCATAGAACTGCTGATCATAGGCAATCCGATCAGTTGTTTATCTTCTTTGCCAAAAGTAATTTCGGAAAGCCAGTTTCTAAAGTTTCTCTCTCTCGATGGATCTCGAGTTGTATTCTCTTAGCATATCAGAGCTCGGGAAGGCCTGCACCTCAAGGAATCCATGCTCATTCTACTAGGGCCGTTGCCACATCTGCGGCCTTTCAAGCTAGGGTTCCACTGGATGACATTTGTTCCGCAGCCACTTGGGCTTCATCTCACACCTTTATCAGCCACTATAAAATAGATGTTGTCTCCCGAGGTAGGGCGTCCTGTGGCTCTGCGGTGCTCCGGAATATCCTTCCATGAAGGCCACCCAAGATTCAGGTAGCTGGGGACTCTGTCCCAAAGGTTGCTGACAAATGACGTCCCTACTTCAGATTAAGAAGTTATGTACTCACCATAACATTCCATCTGAGTAGGTATCTTCATTTCTCTGCAACCACCACCCCCTCCTTCCCCCTGACCAAAATGATCGTTCTTGTGGTTATTAGCATCTGTTCCCTTTGGGACACTTTTATCAGCTGTGCTATGGGGCAAACTTGATCTGAGGTCAGTCAGGGTAGGCAGGGGATTATGGGTAAGGGGAGGAGCTAGGAGCTCGGATCTATGCTATGATAGAAGTTGCCGGCTCGGATCCGTATCCCAAAGGTTGCAGACAAATGAAGATACCTACTCAGATGGAACGTTATGGTGAGTACATAACTTCTTATTTCTTCTGTCACCTCTCCAGAGCACTCCACTAAAGAGCTTCATCAGAAAAGGTCGTGCAAGAAGGAAGCACTTGGATTCCCTGCAGGAATCCCTCACAGAAGACACCGATTTTGATGAAGGGGAAGGCTCCCCCAGATCTCCACCTGAGGATGCCTCCTTTGGAGACATATTAGCGATCCTTCACCAGAAAGGTGGTTGGTCTTCCCAAACCCCTTCCCAGAAGGAATCGATGTTCTTGGAAGCCTTCGGGTCTGGACCATCTATGTTTTGGATTACCGCCCAACGAGTGAGCTTATAGACCTTGTCTCCCATAGGGCATGGAAAGAACCAGACTCTGTGGAACTGATCCCCAAACAACAACATTTTGTGAGTCCCCTCTGACAGACAACGTTGGACCAAGGGAATCTCTGTAGATGCTATGGTTGTGGCAGCCACCAAAAAGGACCTGGCTGAACAAATTTGCAATGTCTATCCCCTAATAGGAGTCAGGGTGTTGGACAGGTTTGAGAAGTGAGTGTATGCTACAGTGACCTTTGCCTTATGGTTGCTGAATTACCTGGCATATTTCACTAGGTTGCAGAGGGATTTAGTTAAGGAATTATCTAACTCTACCCCTGGGTCCATGTCTGCAGAGGAACAAAAGTCTTTTTCCTTATGATTGGCCACCTTGTAACCCATTATAAACGTGTCCATGAGGTTAATCTCACACACAGCTGAAGGTTCTTCATGGACTATCGGGTCATGCATAGATATTAGGAACGTACTTGGATGCAGTTGTGCAATTTTGCAGAGCTCTTCAAGGTATCATTCATCAACACTCCTTTTGATGTATCTTCTTTGTTTGGACCAACTGTTAAAGAGACACTTTCCCACAGTGAGAAAGATGGAAAGACCGCGTCTGCAGTGGGGAATCCACTTTTCTACCCCGCAGAGACCTTTTTGTAGGAATTAATGTGGTGGTCAAAAGTTGTGGTTCTGGAAATCTCAAAGACTTTCCAGGAGTCACGTGGAGACTTTTCCCCCAGAGGCAGAGGAGAAAACAGCTACAGTGGAAGATGCTGCCCACATGGCAGAGGGGGTCTGCAGAATCAAGGGTCTCGAGATTCCTTTTCGGACAGGTCTTTTCAGTGCTCCTGAAAGGTTGCTCAACTGTCCCTCTCTGGAGGTAGTTTGGGAGGGGGCTTTTTCTTGCACTTGAAAGCCTGGATAGCTATCACAAAAGATTCATGGGTGCAAAGGATCGTATCCAGAGGATATTTTATTCCCTTTTTACAAGTTTCCCAAGAAAATGTCTCCTCAATGTTCCACCCAATCAGAGGGAGCTAGCAGCTCTAGAGAGTCAAAAGCTGCTGGACAATAGAGACATCCAAGAGGTCTCCCCAGACCAAAGAGGACCTGGAATTTACTGAAGGTTCTTTTTCATGCTAAAGAAAACAGGGGACCTGAGATCCATTTTTGTATCTTATTTATCTGAACCAGTTTGTAAAGAATTCCAAATTCCAGATGGTCATGGTTCAGTCCATTCTGCTTCTCGTACAGAAGGACAACTGAATGTGCTGTATCGAGATGTGTACTATCACATCAAAATGAACAGGTGCTCTTGAAGATACCTACGCTGCCGTCTGAGAGCCAGTCATTACCAGTTCAGAGCCCTGCCCTTTGGTCTCACCACAGCCCCCAGGGTGTTCACCAAATGCATGGCAGTGGTAGCAGCTCATCTAAGACTGCTCAGATTCAGAGTGTTTCCTTACTTAGATGACTGGCTCCTTACTGCACCAAGCAGGCTTCTTTAGGAAGCAGCCAGGGATTACTTAATCCAGTTATCTCACTCTCTGGGAATTATGATCAATCTGTTCATGTCACAACTCCAACCAGTTCAAGTCTTGGAGTTTATAGGGGCTCATCTAGATGCAGTCAGTTGTGTAGCTCTTCTGTCTCAAAACAGAGTTCTTACTTTGAAATTGCATGTCAGACAGGTTCTTTCTCATCCTTCTCACCCAACAAAAATATTGCTTAAAGCCCTAGGGTCAATAGCTGCTGCAATAACTTTCATAACTCCTTATGATAATTCTTTAATGAACTCCAGCAGTACAATGGTCTTTTCATCAACATCCCTTATGACATCTGATTAAAATTATCTCGGGTTTGCAGAAGATCCCTGCTTTGATGGATATACTCCAACGAGATTTTTCAAGGGTGTCCATTTATTCTTCCTTCCCCGAATGCCACTTTGACCACGGACACCTCACCGTTGGGGTGGGGGTGGAGCATTACTTGGGACAGACCGTTCAATGCACGTGGTCCCCAGAAGACACATTTTTGCTTGTAAATGTCCTGGAAATGAGAGCGGTGCTTCTGGCATTGCAGGCTCTTTAGCACTCTCTTCCACTAAGAACTACTGCTATTCAAATGGACAATATGTCAGTAGCATGTTACATCAACAAACAGGGAGGAACCAGATCCTATCCCCTGTACTGAGAAGCAGTGAGAGTTTGGCAGTGGGTGATCTCCTCCCACTGCTTTCTTGTAGCGATGCACATACTGGGGATATCCAACATCTTGGTGGGCAAGCTCAGCAGGACCATCCTGATACCTCATGAGTGATCTTTCAACCAGTCAGTGGCAAATATGATCTCACACAAATGGGATCAACTGTGCAGTGTTCTATTCACCTCTCCCCTCAACAACAGATGCAGCAGGTTATTTGCCCTAATTCCCCCTCAGGGTCATTCACTGAGAAATGCTCTGTTCCACATTCGGACTTCCAGTCTCCTTTATGCTTACCTTCCCCTGCCTCTAATCCTGAAGTTTCTTCAGAAAGTGCTCTGGTTGAGGAGCAGAGTAATCCCTCGTTGCCCCCTTCTGGCCTCTGCAAGTGTGGTTTCCTTCTTGTGGTCTCACTTAGTATGTCCTCCTTGGACACTGAATCCCAGTCCAGACCTCCTGTCACACCCATCAGGGATGATTCATCTGGATATTGCAGGCCTCAAGTTGACTGCATGGTTCTCCAGTTCTAATGATGGCTAGACATTTCAGGCTTTCCTTCCCAGTTCGCCAAATTCTATTTTCGTCCCTCAAACCTTTGACTAGGAAGATTTTAGAGGTTTTCCTTTTGGGCTCATCAAATATACTGGATCCTTTCACTACTCTACTCCCAACTGTTTTAGATTTCCTTGCCTCCATCTTTCAAAGTGAGATAAGTTTCTCCACCATTAAAGTTCGGTTAGTGAAGATGATGCTTCTCCTCCTTTAGCTTCATCTAAATTATGTAAGGCCTTTCTTAAAGGTACCTTTTTACTTAGACCTCCAATTGGGGACCTCACTCCACTTTGGGACCTGACTTTGGTATTACGGACTTTGGTGCATTCACCCTTTGAACCTTCAGCTAAAGTAGACCTTAAGTTTCTGGTCTTGGAAAATGGTCTTCTGGTGGCCGTAACTTCAGCAAGATGAGTATCTAAAACTCCAAGCACCCTCTTCAAAACCACCGTATTTGATTTTTCACAAAGATAGTTATCTTGCACACTAATCCATAATTTCTAACAAGTGTTGCCTCTGAAACTAACATCAATCAAGTGATCAATTTACCAGTTTTCTTTCCCAACTTTAACATTAAAGGAGACTATCCCCTTTATCTTTTAGATGTACATAGGCAACTTGACTTTTACCTTTGCAGGACTAAGGAATTTAGGAAAACTGA
The DNA here is from genome assembly GCF_019279795.1 of Protopterus annectens. Lineage (NCBI taxonomy): Eukaryota > Metazoa > Chordata > Ceratodontiformes > Protopteridae > Protopterus > Protopterus annectens. Next base: position 473,837,776 of record NC_056737.1, on the reverse strand, counting down.
ACAACTGTTTGTCTCCTTTTCTAGTTATAAGATGGGAAGATCAGTATCAAAAACTACCATAGCCAAATAGATAAGACTGTATTTCCTACGTTTATTCCTTGAGAGACTTAACCTTACCAAGACAACCAAAAGTACACACAATTGGGTCAATAGTTACATCAGCTATTTCTTGGGCTAGAGCCTCCATTGATGACATTTGTGCAGCTGCCACATGGTCTAATGCTCATACTTTTATTGCTCATTACAAAAATTGGACATCATCTCCAGAAACAGAGCTGCATTTGGTTCTACTGTGTCTGGAACATCTTCCATGAGGGCCACCCAAGGTTACCGTAGCTGGGGTCTCTGTCGCGTTTGTTGAGGAACAAATGAAAATGACAACATCAGATATAAAAGTTATGTATTCACCATAACTATGCTTCTGTGTTGTCCGTTTTCATTCTTCTTCAACTTCCCTCCCATCTTTCTCCATCCATGTCTTTGGGAGAGACCTAACGGAATTGCTGATGGGAACCATAGTTCCTATTTGAGCTGCTGATCTTCTTTCAGCTATCACTTTTCTGTCATGTCAAAGTTGAGATACCTTATTGTGATGTTGTATAATAGCAGCAAATTCAATCTGAGGTAACATAGTGGTCAAAGGCATTATGAGTAAGGGAGGAGCTCGAGCCGGATCCTAGAATCTAGAAAAAGTGGCAGAGTTGGATCCGAATATGGGATCCAAACCCTTTTATTGAGGAAGAATAAAAATGGACATCACAGATGGATAATTATGGTGAGTACAGACCTTTTATTTTTATGTAAAGAAATAGTATCTGCTTTGAAAGTTTTTATGAGGAAAGTTTTGTGGAGTGATATTCCCATTTAAATCTGTTAAATGTGCCTATAGAATACAAGTCTTCCTAAGGATTTGCACACAGAATGTTGTGAAAAAGGAAGGAAGGGCTTATTGTTGTGTCTGTTTAATTTAAAAAGCCCCTCATTGAAGAATCTGTTAAAGAAAATATGTTTTGGGTACTTACATATTAATGCAACTAGATTTTCGCGGTAATACCAGTTGCTTCCCGATGTCAAATATAAACAGTAATGCTGTAATAATGTGAATTACTGTGTTTTCTTTCACAGTGAATGTTGTTTTAGGCAGGGTTATCATTAAAAATGTGGAAATTAATGTTGCTGTTTACGTATGTACTTTACGGGCAGCATCCCATGTTTTCATAATACCGTGTGCGTCCCGATGTTAAAATATTACCAGTAGTGCTGAAGTAATGTGAATTAGTGCGTTTTGAAGCTATGCATACAAGAAGACAAGGATAAAGGCCCAGAAGAATGAAAGCTGGAATTATGCAAACCATGTACCAAATTATAAAGATGTAGCTGTCCACATCTTTTCAGCCGTAATACATGCCCATCACCACAGGAGACCAAAACAGTGCCATCAACTATTCGAGTTCCAAACACCTGTTATCATCCACCATCAGTTCTGCAAAGCTTTACATCTTGCAAGTTTTCTGTTACAAATGTCTGATAAAGAAATAGTTTACTGTTTGAGAAAGAAAGAGCTCACCAGAAAGCATTTTCCAGCAGTCTGCTTTTTTCTTCTCAGCATTGCTTCTTAACAGTACAAGTAGTGCTTTCGTCAGTAAGAGACCAGCCCTGACAATTGAAGCATGCATCTGTAGTGCACGCAAAACAGGAAGAAGATTTCGACGACTGATTCTCTGTATGAATGTAAGTGAAACTAAACACATAAAGTAACAACTTATGGTGTTTCCCACAATTGTTTTCAAGCCAGCATGTGTATTATCGCAACCGCAAAAATCTGGTATACCAATTTGAAAAGGAAAAAAAGTTTGGGAGATGGTAGGGAGGAAAGCTGACTGTGATTTCAGAGTTAAAGAAGAGAATATTGAGTAAAAGTCACTTTTAATTTTTATCACTGATAAAGTTGAAACTACAATGAATGCATAAACTTTGTATTAATTCTGAGTTGTGAACATATGAATAGTAAATAAATTTGGAACATTAGCATGGAATTACTGATGTTAAGTTGTCTATCTCGCCTTCGTTCTTGCTGGTTGGGATTAGAGCCGATCCTTGGCTCCGACTCGGCCATCTTCTATAGCTCGAGAGCTGTTTACTGGCTCGAGGCTACCCCTTATCCCATGATGCCTAGCGCTAGCTACCCAGATCTCGTTTGCCGCTTCAGCTGCGAGGTGTCGTTTTACTGGCTCAGGCTTGTATTAGTTTATTATAGAACTTTTTTCTTCAAAAAAATAGTTTTTTTCTTAAGAGTTATAGTTAACGTTTAGTCTTATACTATTGTCATTAGTTTAGTCTGTTGTAGTACTTCCTTTCCTCCCCCTTTTAGAACTCGATTAATTTAGAGAGTTCTTCCCCTCCCCCCTCTCTCTATCCTTTTAGGTAGCCGTTTAAGTTAGAGGCTTCCTAGTTTTAAAAAAAAAAAAAAAAAAAAAACTTTAGCTTTAGCTGTAGTATACTGTGTGTTTTTCTTTTTGTTGATATTGGTGTTGTGGTATTTTGTTTTCGCTTATCGGCCTTTTGGCTAAGATCAGTGTAGTATCTCTTGAGGTATTTTGTGGATACAGGATGTCTAAAGCATCCAAGGTGTCTGGATTCAAGAAGTGTGACTCATATATGTTGGGAGGATGGGCCTAATGGTTAAGGTGTTTGCCTTACAAACACAAGGTGCAGGGTTTGAGTCTCACAAGGGATAATTGGCTAGGCTTAAAATAGCTCGCAAGGGCAGTTAGTTTAGTACTAATCTATGAACCTATACTACAGTACCTTATTATGTTGAGAACTGGCAAAATGATTAGTGCTTCAGCTCCATAGACACAAGGTACAGGGTTCAACACCTGTACAAAGCAATGATTAAATTCACCCCGGGGATCACTTCTGTGGCTCTGCTCGACAGGGGCACAGGAAAATAATTTTCTTGGGTGGCAAAAGTCAGGGTACATTTTTTGGCTAGGCTTGTATGGGCCCTAGGGCCGATAGCCTAGTACCTACCTATGCTGTCAGAAAATGTCTCTGACAGATGGGCACACTTCTTGCTTCTATTACTTAGGCGCAGTGCACCTGCAAGACTCTTGTTCTATATGCCATGCATTTAGTGCAAGAGTTCTGCAGGAGCATAAGAATAAGCTTATTCTTAGGGGTCTTTTAAAGCCCCAGGATTCACCGGCCAAGACTCAGCCTGTGAAATCCCCAAAACCGCTCCAGGCTCGGAGCCGTTATTGGTTCAAACTTTACCTGCTACTTTGGTTCCGGCCAGAACCGATGAGACTATCTCCCCGTCCGCTCGATCAGAACCTTTGGAGCCGTCGCGGAGCCACAAAAGGCTAAGATCCCCTTCTCTGGAACCCATATATTCGGCTCCTCTGTCTCCCCTGCTTCAGAGTGAGCGCAGTCACAGATCTTCCCACTCCTCTTGGTCCTCTAGGCTCTCAGATCACGATGTGGAGAGAGTGGTCAGTAGGTTGCTGAAGTCGCAGGCACTTGCCAAGATCTTGTCCAGCCCGCCTCAACAGGTATCAGCTCCATCCACTTCTATCGATGTTCCTCCTCCGACTCCCTTGAGCTCGGAGCCAGAGTTCGTTGGGGTTCGAGTCGTGGAACCGTCGGCTCTGATAACTATTTCTCCTTCGGTTCCGTCGTCAGCTCCGATTCCCTCGATGGTGCCGTATGTCGAGTGATCTGGGCGCTGAGGCTCCCTCGTTGGCTCCGAGGGGGCGAGTGGCATTAGACCCTTGTCTGATCCCGTTCTCCCTCTCGGAGCTTCGGCGCAGGTGAGCTCAGCTCCTACATCGGCCTCGGAGCTGTCTCCCTCGGTGCGGAGAGGGATTCCGATTTCCTCAGAACCGGAGCTTTCTCTGCATTGTGGCAGGGACGCCTTCGATGTCATGAGGAGTGTGCTGGCCTCTGAGTCAGCTCCACGATCGACCCCACCGGCTCTGTCCTCTGTAGTGCCTGTGCCAACCTCTGCTACTCCTCCAGACCCCAAGCTTGGGGAACTGGTGCTCCAGGGAACCCCATTGGGTGTTTCCTCTTCTTCCGAGGCCTCCCCTGATCATTCAGAGGAGCCCCCTCGGAAGAAGAAGTGCAAGAGGAAGCACATTGACTACCCTGAGTCTGTCACCTCTGATACAGACTTAGATGAATCAGAAGGGTCCCCGAGATCCCCCTCTGAAGATGTTTCCTTCTCGGACATCCTAGAAATGCTTAAGCAGAGGGGGAACTGGAATCCCTTAGCCCCTACCGAGGATGAGTCTGTATTCCTGGATGCATTCAGTTCCCGACCTTCCACCTCCTGGGTTTCTCCGCCTTTCGATCCACTCATGTCAGTAGTGGCTCGAAAGGCTTGGTCAGCCCTGGATACAGTGGAACCAACCCCTAGGAGACCCGGCAAGTTTATCACTGCACCCCTTGATAAGCAGTTCCTTACCAAAGGTGTTCCTGTGGATGCCATGGTGGTAGCAGCAGCCACTAAAAAGGAGTTAGCGGTAACATCTTTGTCTGTCCATCCTCCTAACAAGGAGTCTAGGACTATGGATAGATACAGGAAGCGAATGTTCTATGAGGTCACTGAATTACTTATGCCATTTTACCCGGCTTCAGAGGGATCTCCTTAAAGAGCTCGGAGATACCCTTCAAGATCCATCAGCTGAAGGGGCTCAAGCTAAAGTAGCTTCCCAGCTGGCGACCCTTAATTCTGTAGTCAACTCCTCCATGAGGCTCATTTCTTATGCAGCTGATGGTGCGAGTAGAGCCGCAGGTACAGGCATGGCCCTTAGGAGACACGCATGGATGTGGCTGTGTAATTTTGCGGAACCCTTTAGAGCGTCATTCACCAACACCCCCTTTGACGGTTCCTTTCTTTTTGGACCACAGGTGAAAGACACTTTGACTAGGTGTGAGCAAGAAGGCAAGACTCTCTCTGCCGTGGGAGTCCATTTTTCCACTCCTTCCAGACCATACCCCAAGGGTCAGAAGAGTGGTAAAATGTGGTTCCGAAAATCCCAGGGAGCCCCGCCTGACACACGTAGAGATTATTCCTCCAGGGGCAGAGGAGGAAACAACAACAGATGCCGCCCTCGTGGCAGAGGGGGTCCGCAGAACCAGGGCAGCAGAGAATCCTTCTCTGAGAAGCTCTTCCAGCATCCCTGAAAGGTTGCCTGGCTGCCCGCCTCTGGAGGCAGTTGGGGGAAGACTTTCACTGTACCCAAAAGCCTGGCAAAATTTAACACAAGACAAATGGGTACAGTCAATCATATCCGGAGGTTACAAAGTTCCCTTCTCTCAACCCCCCTTACCGTCAAGCAGAACCCTTCCAGATGTTCCACCCAATCTGAGGGACCAAGCAGTCATAGAAGTTTCAAGACTGCTAGAAAAAGAGTCATCCAGGAAGTCCCGGCAGACCAACATGGATCCGGAACTTAGTCAAGGTTCTTTTTGGTACCAAATAAGACAGGGGACTGGAGACCGAGTCTGGATCTCAGCAGACTAAACAAGTCTGTTCAAAGAACAAAGTTTTGGATGGTCACACTACAGTCCATTCTACCCTTTCTGGGTCAGGACAATTGGATGTGCTCCATTGATCTTCAGGATGTGTACTACCACATCAAAATGGACAGACGCTCCAGGAGATTCCTTCGCTTCCAGCTGGGAGCCAGTCATTACCAGTTCAGAGCTCTGCCCTTTGGTCTCACCACAGCCCCCAGGGTGTTCACCAAATGTATGGCCGTGGTCACGGCTCACCAGAGACGTCGAGGATTCCAGGTGTTTCCATATCTAGATGACTGGCTCCTCACTGCTGCCACCAGGCATCAACTTCTGCAAGCCAGGGACTACACAATCACAATCTTCTCCCAGCTAGGCATCACAATAAACTTCGAAAAATCTGCCTTGTTGCCCTGTCAATCTATCACCTATATAGGAGCAGACTTGGACACAAGGAACATGTCTGCAAGGCTTCCGCCAGACAGGGTATCTTTAATTCGCCAGCAAGTACAAATTCTAATGCAGAGCAAAAGGATCTAAGTCAGGTTCGTCCTTCAAACTCTGGGTTCCATGGCAGCGGCAATTCTTCTAATCCCACTGGCCCTCTTTCACATGAGGATCCTTCAGTGGCTTCTGTTCACACAGTGGTCTTTCCAGCAGCTGCCCATGTCTCACATGATCATGATTACAGAAGCATGCAAAAGGCACCTTTCCTGGTGGATGGTCTCCCCACTAGTGATTCAGGGCAGACCCTTCATTCAACCCCCTCCAGTTGCCCACAGTGACCACAGAAGCCTCCCTGATAGGGTGGGGGGGGCATTATCAGGGCAGGACAGTCCAAGGCACTTGGCAGCCTCACGAGTACCATCTGCATATAAATGTCCTAGAAATGAGAGCCGTGCTCTTAGCGTTGCAAGCTCTTCAGGACTCTCTCCCTTCTGGGACCATTGCAATCCAAACAGACAACATGTCAGTGGTGTGGTACATCAACAAGCAGGGCGGAACCAGGTCCTACCCCCTATGTCAAGAAGCACTCAGATTCTGGCAATGGGCAATTTCCTCCCAATGATTTCTGATTGCGACGCACATCCCTGGGAGGTTCAACATCAGGCTCAGCAGAGCTATTCTCATGCCTCACGAGTGGTCTCTGAATCAGGTAGTTGCGGATCTGATCTTCCGCAAATGCGGACAGCCTTGCTGCGATCTTTTTGCTACCCCCTTCAACAGCAAATGCAGCAACTACTTCTCCCTATTTCCGCTTCCAGGTCATGCACCCAGAGACGCTGTAGTCCACGATTGGCCTCAGGGACTTCGTTATGCCTTCCCTCCATTTCCCCTGATACTGATACTCATACAGAAAGCAATATCGTTGGGTTGCAAAATGATCCTCATTGCCCCCTACTGGCCTCGACAGATATGGTTTCCGTTCCTGCACCATTACCTTCTCGATCAGCCCTGGACTCTGGATCCGATTCCAGACCTACTGATTTATCAATCAGGCGGGCTGCATCAATCCCTCCAAACACTCCAGCTCACAGCTTGGTTGCTCCACTTCCAACCTTAGCCAGGCTTCCCAGCATTTCCCCGGCCGTACGTGAAATTATTGTCTCCTCGCACAGGTCCGCCACTAGAAGGACTTATGCTAGCAAATGGAAACGCTTTTCTTGTTGGGCAGAGGCTAGGAACATAGATCCCCTTTCAGCCCCAGTCCACGAAATCTTAGAGTTCCTAGCAGAACTTTTTCATTCTGGGTCTGCTTCTGCTACAATCAGGGTTCAATTAGCGGCCATTTCAAACTTTCATGTTGGTTTCTCTAATGCAAACATCATGTCTCATAAGCTATGTAAAGCTTTTCTAAGAGGGACTACTCTCCTTAGACCCCCAGTGAGAGATCCCCCTCCTCCTTGGGACCTAAATTTGGTACTAACCTCCTTAATTTTGCCCCCTTTTGAACCTGCAGTGTCCTGCTTCATTAAGTTTCTATCTTGGAAAACTCTCTTTCTGATAGCTATTACTTCAGCCAGACGTATCTCTGAACTTCAGGCACTATGTGTCCGTCCTCCATACTTAGTTTTTCATAAGGACAGGGTTGCTCTGAGGACTAATCCCTCTTTCCTTCCGAAAGTGTGCTCAGAAAATAATTTAAACCAATCTATAGACCTACCTGTGCTTTTTCCCAACCACACCAACAAGGCAGAATACAAATTACATCAATTGGATGTTCATAGACAACTGTGTTTTTACCTGCATAGGACGATGGATATAAGGAAGTCGGACCAACTATTCCTTTCCTATGCTCTGGGCAAACAAGGTCTTCCAGTTTCCAAAGTGACCTTATCCAGGTGGTTGTCTCACATTATTACTTTCATTTATCAGTTGAGAAACAAAGAGTTGCCTATCAAACCAAAAGGTCATTCTACTAGGGCTTTGGCCACCTCTGTAGCCTTCCAGTCTAGGTTGCCCATGGATTCTATCTGTGCAGCTGCTACATGGGCAAATCCTCATACCTTTATTTCTCATTACAAGCTAGATATGGTCTCCAGGAGCAGAGCTGACTTTGGTTCCACTGTTCTGAAGAGTCTGTTCCAATGAGCCACCCAGGATTGTAGGTGCTAGGGACGCTGTCCCAACCAGCAAGAACGAAGGCGAGATAGACAACTTAACATAAAGAAGTTATGTACCTACCATAACGTTCCATGTTAGTTGTCTTCATCTCACCTTCTTTCTTGCATCCCACCCTCCGTCCCCCTGTCCTATTGGATCGAGAGGAGTTTTGGTTTCACTGGCTGAGTGTTCTCTGGTTTGTTTCCTCTACTGACTTAGAGAGTATGACAGGTATGCTCAACCTGTTTGTTTGGACAGGTTGATTCTTAGGCTGTGTCTGGGGTTAGCTATTACAAATGAGATCTGGGTAGCTAGTGCTAGGCATCATGGGATAAGGGGTAGCCTAGAGCCAGTAAATAGCTCTCGAGCTATAGAAGATGGCCGAGTCGGAGCCGAGGATCGGCTCCGATCCCAACCAGCAAGAAAGAAGGCGAGATGAAGACAACTAACATGGACAACTAACATGGAACGTTGTGGTAGGTACATGACTTCTTTTTCTTTATTTGGATAGAATGTTAAAGCCGTGTTTGCAAAATTACAATAGTGCAGTTTAACTTATTCAAATAAGCAGCTAATTTACATGTATTGAGATAAATTGTAAATGGAAATTTTCAGTTCTTCCAGGAAATGTAAACATGCTAAAGGATATTAGGCACAAGTGCTAGTTAATTGTACTAACATTTTTAGTATATTGAATGTTTATATGTCCATTAGCAAAATAATATAAAGGCAGATATTTAACAGAAGGTTGGCTTGCAAGTTTGACTGATGCAGTCAGGATAAGCAAAGCTGGGCAAGAGGAAATATTGAGAGAAAGATAAATGAAAATTTTGAATTTTAGTCATTGATCATAGAACTATTGTAATGCTGATCCATCAACACTGTTTGGTAGCAAATCTGGGAAACTAGTATTCAGCATTAACACTTTTGTTTTTCAACGAATAAGTCATGTTTTGACTGTCACCAGCAATGCAATTTAGTTACCTATGGAAGTAGAGCAAAAATGTTTATAGACATGTAATGGTGAAGTAATGCAATTTAGTCAAGATAAATGGGCATTGTCATGCCCTTTAAAAGTGACATATTTTCCCAAAAGGTTTTTGAGTAGTAAAGCTGCTCACTTACAGCCAATCCTATAATGCATTAAAAGTCTATATTTTAGCTAGCAAGACATTTTAAAAAATGAGTAGGAAAAAAATTGCCCTGCAAGTTTTCCTGTGACTGAAGCCTAATAAGATGATAAAGCATGAAGATGGAAGACTGGGGGGAAAATAATATGATTGGTGTTAACAGGGTTATTTGAGGAAGGAGATAAAAGTTAGGCTGAATAAGGGATGTGTATGCTTCAGGAGATGTATTTTTATGGTGTCCAGTGACTGATCAGAGTTATCCAGGTAGGAGCAAAATCTCTCGCCTTGCATAATTTACAGAATTTCACATAGTTGTAAGGGCTGTTTGGAATTTTAGGGGATTTTTAAGTTTTGTAGGTTGTGTGATAAGGGTTGTAATAATAATAAAAATCAGAAAGTGTGCACATACTGTAAAAATGGAAGAACTTGATTTTGTACTGTGGAATAATTAAGGAATTTAGAAGGAAACCTCACCAGGTAAATGAAGGTAAAGGGGCAATGCGAAGGCAAGAGCTGAACAACACAGCTAGTACATTTTATCAAAAACATATATGGTGTGCTATGTTCACAGTATATCAGTGGATATGGGCAGATGTTTTGGTGATGATAAATTGAATGTAAGGAGAATAAGGGAATCTTTATAAATATGAGAGACTGATCCTATCAGGATAGCTGGAACATAGGTCACTTACATTCAAATATAAAATAAACTGACAGACCTGATGAAAAGAGCTAAGGTTTTGGTTTTCATAGAAAAGTAGACCACAAGGTTGCCTTCCAGGAAGGCTTTCAGTGAATTACAGTGAAACAAGACATTAAGAGCTTGATTTTGATGCCTGTAAGAGAAATATAATAGTGGTGGATGCTGCCCAAGATAATGAAGGGTGGTATGTGGCACCAGGTTATTGACTGAGACAGTGAGTTACAGTAATCATTTCCTACATCTCACCAGGGATAGATTTGAGAGATTTTTAGGAAGGTGGTGTCAGTGATGTTGGTATTTCAAGGAATATTGATTATTATTGGAGACTGGAATCTTGTTTGAAATGCTGCTGATAGGAAGGAGTTTTTGTAACCTGTGACTGTCAAGGGAAGAACATTTTCTGTTGGTGTATAACAGGATGTTTGGCATTGGAGATGTATGTGAAGTTTTAAACAAAAGAGCTGGTCTTGCATTTTATTTGCTAGTATGTCATACTTGGGCTCGGTTGGATCAGGACTGCATAATCCAAGAACACACACACATTTGTCAAACATGCATGAACCGGTCCTCTCGTGGTATTGGATTATGCAGCCCAGTACTTGCAACTCCAGGTACGGTGATAATAATAATGGAACGGGCACATTGGCGATGTCTGTTGGACTGTTTAAAAACAGGAACATTTGAAAAATTGAGTAATAAGAAGCAGGGCTTGGAGGAGTGAGATAGAGTAAGCAAGTAGTAAAATAATTCACCTTTTACATTATGAATTCAAGAGAAATAACTATTCTAGGAAGCAAACAAAACATTTTTAGAACTTTAACTCCAATTAGGGAATGATGGGAATGTAGTAGGGGATCAGCTTCAGCAGGCTAAGGACAAGATTCTAAAGCATATGGAGCAGAAGATTGGTTTGATATAATTTCCTTGGTGAATATTATTTTGAAAATATACCTATAGAATAGAAGATCTTTGCACAAAGATCCAAACATCTGAAAATTGAGATTTCATTAGTAAAGATTAGTAATTCCATAAGGATTACAAGAGACTCAAGTTTTAAATATATTTATGTACTATTATTTGTCACTGCTTACAAAAAAGGAGAATTGCCCTGTGACTTTTTACAGTATCTTGTATCCCTCTGACTTACATGAAGGGCATCTAGAAGAGGTAAAACATTTTGCTTCTAAACAAGTTAGAGGTAAATTGCTAATATATGATGGTATCCCACTAGAGGACTTTGTGAAAGATGGAAGAAGCTGCATGTTTAATGACATGCTGGATTTAAATAATACTTTAACCTATAATGACACTGTGGTAATAGTTATCCTGAAAGTGAGAAAATATATTTTCCTTCCAGTTTCCTACAGACCCATTTCAATGCTGAGTCATGATTAGGTATTTTATGGCAATTTTGTTAGAGAGAATTAAGAAATGGTTGATAGTCTGAGATCCATGTGGGTTTGTGGGTGGATAGCAAATATATAGATGACCACACTGATCAGTGATGGATAGGAACAGGGAGTTCTTAGTAATCTGTTTGGATGCAGAAAAAGGTTTTTATAAGGTGGATTAGAATTTCTTAATGGAAGTACTTGAAAAACGAAGTTCTGTCTCTTTTTAATAACATGTTGATGTACAGAGAGGCAAGAGTCCAAAGTAAGGCAGTATTGCAGTTATTGGGGACATTTGCATGGATGGGGAGGGGGATGACAGAATCGCTAAATACCTGCAGTACTATTTGAAATGCATTAAGAATTGGTCGTCATATAGCTTTGCATATCAGATGTTGAACACCGATGAAACTTTTTTAAACACCATTATTAAATTCTAATTTAAAACATAGGCATCCAGACATTAATAGTAAAGAAAACAAACTATATCAAAATGTTTCCCTTTGCAAGCAAAGAAAGAAAACATATGTGATATATAATGTAACTATCATCAGTCCAACATCACATAAATTGCTCAGTTACTGCCTTCCCTTATGCCTCACTCCTCCTCCTGAACATTATTATGCGTGTACTATTCTCACAAATTCCATTTTCTTCTATGTAATTTTGCCACGTCACTTTTCTAAAGATCCCTCTTCCAATTCCTTTGTCTCTTTTACAATGTTCAGTACTCCAAATACAGTTGGTTTAGACTTTGACTTCCATTTTCTACTAATTATTTTTCGGGCAGCCAACAGAAATTAAATTTACTGCCTTCCCTTAAGCCTCACTCCACCTCCTGAACATTATTCTGTGTGCATTGTTTTCACAAATTCCATTTACTTGTATGTAATTTGCCACTTCCCTTTTCTAAAGATCCCTCTTCCATTTTTTAATCTCTCTTACAATATTCAGTACTTCAAATACAGTTGGTTTAGACTTCGACTTCCATTTTCTAATAACTGCTTTTGGGCAGCCAAGAGCAAGTAAACTTAAAGGACCACTACAGGCAAATGATGAAAAAACATATATTTTTTCTCTAGTCATGAATTTCTGTACCTCTCAAAGCTGCTTGCCACAAAATAAGTGTTCATTCCTAATTTTATTTTTTTTATCCCTGTCTGCCCTCATGGGGGCAGACATCCTGATGAGAGTTTTTTTCACATGATCAGCTAAATCTGTCCCAAAATGCAGTATGACAAACCTGGTTGTGAGAAAAAGTAGCCCTGCCATTTGTTGTCAAATTAGACTTCCATTCACTTACAATGGGAACCCTGAAAAAAATGCCAAGTTTAAGAGTCTGCAGAGCAAGTGTCATTGACTAGTCTGCATTGGATTTTTACATATGTTGTTCTCAACAATGTACTACACATTCTCTGAAAAAAGCTTACAAAAGTGCCAACAAATTACTGAGATAAAAAAGACTTTTTACAAAGAGTGGTTTTGTTAGTTGCAGTTCCTGACCAAGTTGCTCCTCCCACCTCCCCTCCTTCAATGAGCCAGAATCTCACATTTCCAGCTTGCTTAGGTTTAGCTACTTAGTCAACTTTGCATGATAATAGACATCAAAGAAATCACAGCCAGGTGTGCCACTGAAACTCTTCCTTCATATGGTTCTTTACTCCTGACTTTTGACTAGCACTCTCTCAAGAATTAGAAGTTAAAAAAATATCAATCCACAGTTTAGGCCAATATATCAATTTCTTAAAATATGCCCAGTAATATATTTTCTTTTACATTTTCTTCAAAACAAACATAAAGTTCTCTTATTGTTTACCCAGCTGTGTGCTCATCTGTATTTGTAATGTTTCTCTATATGCTGTATTCTATCTACTGTGTCCAGATGAATGTTTAAAAAAACTGTAAATAAATAAAGAAGCAACAAAACTAAACTAATGATTTTGGTGGACTAATGATATATGACTACATACAGCATACTGTCCAGAACTCATTTATCAAAAATGCAGTACTAAAAAGTCAAGTGACAAAGATGCTTGGAGTGAGCATGTGCATATCTAAAGGCAGTGTAGTACAATGGGATACACCCTGTGGAGGTGACAAAGTTAATGAAAGCAGGTGTGCTCTCTAATTTCAAATTAAAATGGAAAAATCAACATAAGACTGAATGGCAGACATTATGTCTAAAGGAAATTGATGTAAATTAAATAACAGCAAAACACAAGTCATTCATTCAAAGGGCAACACAAAAGGCATACGCCCAAAAGACTAAACAACAGTGACCCCATTGCATATGATACAAAGGGAGAGACATCCAAGGAAATGTGAGTTATTCCAATTGAAAGGCAACTGCAGACATAGGGACTCCTATGTAAATGAGTTTTCTTGATTTTTGAAACAGACAGTGGAAGAACAGGTTTGTCAAAGAGTAATGGTTTGGCAGTTATGAAACAGGTAGCCATGACCCCCCGTGGGCATCCTAATTGTGCTTTCTGATGCCTTATCATTCATCTTACATCAAAGGAAAAACAGGTCATGTGTAAGTGAAACATGTATTTTGCTCTGGTTCCAATATGAAATATACATTTAACAAGTGCATTTAATCAACATCAGTCTTGCCAATAGTAAGTATGAAAGTCTAATGTGTGGTATTACTGAATGAATGAAGCATCATTTATTTATCTGGAATTTATGAATGTGTACAAGGGCATGGCAAAAATTCAATGTCAAATCATGCACATAACACAAATCCTGGGACAGTTCAAAGGTATGCATATCCATAGCTTCTAGCCGTTTTAATAGCAGAGAAATGTAACTCAAATTTGACACCCTTATAGCCCAATGTTCCCAAAACCCCTATATGCCAACATTCCCAGAACCAACTTACTTCTGTGTAAGCTGCCTCATACTGTCCCAAGAACATGTCCATAAAGCAGTATCCAAGGTTGAGAACACTGCTTTCTTATGCCAGATAACATAACTGGCTGAGTAATGCCGGACCTGAAACAGTGTCTGTCAACCCTCCTGCAAAGGTCATTAAATTTTAGACTCAAAACAAGGTATGTGCCAGATGAATACAGGACCTAAACTGTCATCACCCTGCATAAAGGCAAGCCGTCAACTGAACCCAGTAAATGTAGACTAACAAATCTGAACAACCTTTTCTGTAAGGTTATGGAAAGGATCATTATGGAATTAGTAGACAAGGACATTGTCAAACTACAATGATATTCTATTAAGGTCAAGTACTGCACTCTTAAAATGCTTGAGTTCTTCAAGAAAGTTACTGATGGATGAGCGAAAATCATAAAAAAAACAATATATCCAAGTCTTGCTAAGGTATAGAGTAACATGCAACACTCTGCTAGCTAACTGTCAAGCCTTACATCAACTGATGGATTGAAAAATGGACCACACTTTATAGAAACTAAGAATTTAGAGTGGATGGATCCATCTCCTCCAAAAGACATGTCATCAGCTGTGCTTCACTGGATGCAGTACTTGGAGAATGTTGCACTAGGATTTATTTCTTAGTGGTCAGATATAGTGCTAAGAGTTTATGTCTCAGCAAAGATTGTTGATGACAGTAAGCTAATTTCAATTACTGGCTATACAGTGTACACCTATATTGTCCAAGTGGCTTTTTTAAATGGAAATTGATGCTGTCAAAATCAAGAAATTACAGAAAAAAATACAATTACTGTATAATATCCTTCAGTAAGTACATCAACCCCTGAAACTATTACATTGACAGCATACCCAGAGAAATCAATGTCTCTGAACTGATGTAAGCTTTGAGCATGTATCCACTGCTGTAATAAAGTTTATTCTTTCCATTGCATAGCTTATTAAGGGCATGGCATACAGATGTGATCAATCCACTGTATCTGGCACTTTTTAATCCAGTCTTTGAGTATAGTGCCCCTTGGCATGCTGTTAAAACACTTGGCACAAAATGAAAGTGCACAACTCTTTCTCAACAAGGAAAGTAATGGTGTAAACCATATAAAGTACACTTACTGCCTCAAAGGCTGGTCCTGATTTTATTCTCATACTGGTTGCTGAGTGGGAGCCTCTGCCTTAGTTTAAGTTGTGTATCTTTCTGTATCCATCTACACAGACCTAATGTACATTTGCAAGTTGAATGTTCACATAAACATATGCTCACAAATAAAAAAAATGTGATTAAAAGACAGATTTGTAGCACACAGCATTACAGCTTGCAAGAATCTTATTCATCTCCACATAAAACAAAGAACTACTATTCCTCCACTCAATTAAAATTAGGATGAGTAGATCAGAAACTGCAAATTCTTCCAAGGAATAGCGACCATGCCCCACCTGGGAAGGGGTTTACATGTACATGTTTTGACTGCTATAAGTTATAATAAAGGGGACATTACAAGGGATAAAATCACTTCATGGGAATTCTTGTATAGGCTTCTATAGATCCTGTCTCTGATGCTTACTAATATGGGGGAACATAGTAGCATCCCCACTGTGACATCTTCCCTGTTGAGATCTGACCACAAATCAGGTCTCCTGACCCACCACAGCAAATCTGAATCAGAATTTAACTTCTTACATGATGGTATAAATAGCTTCACTGCACCTCGCCCCTGAAATGGAACTGACAGCTATGCTGAGTTTTACACCAATGCTTTAAACAAACACCTGAATAACTGTGGCCGTACCTGATAAGACCAAAACAAGCCCTCTCTAAGGCCACAAACATAGCATCTATGAGACTTTATAACATCCAGGCTGTATCCTAAATGGGCTCCAACAAGAAAAAGTAGGACCAATACAAGCCCAAAAACATAGCATCTATGAGACTTTATAACATCCAGGCTGTATCCTAAATGGGCTCCAACAAGAAAAAGCAACACCTTTGGGTACGCATTTCATAGTCTAAGCTTCATCCCAGCTGAATGGAAAATGGCCACCATTATCGCATTGCACAAATGTGGTGCTTCCACTGACCCCGGGAACTATAGACCTATTAGCCTGACTAGCCTTCTCTGCAAGGCCATGGAGCGAATCATCATGGACCTTATCACAGATATAGGTAATAACAAAACACTTGACCCTACTCAGTTAGGATTTGTCAAAGGAAGATCATGCCTGTTAAACCTCATAGACTTTTTCGAGACAGTCATCAAGGCCCTGAACAAGGGAAAATCTGTAAATCTATGCATACAGCCTACCTAGACTTAGCCAAGGCTTTTGACACTACCCCCAACTCGTGCATCATTGACAAACTCACCCAGCTAAGTATAAACCCTTATATAATTTGATGGGTCACTATCTGGCTCACTGAAAGAACCCATATAGTCAAAACAGAGGAATCCACCTCCAACAGCATACCTGTAACCAGTGCTGTTCCACAGGGATCAGTCCAGGCACTTCTAGTATTTGGAATCGATTTCTCCGTAGTACATGCAAAACCTAAAGGTCTGTGGCTGGTAAAGTTTGCTAATGACAGCAAACTGGGAACAGTCATAGAATCTCCAAATGATGTCAGCATCCTATAAGAGATTGGTGCCAAAGTTATGGCCTTAAACTGAATGCAAAAAAATGTATCTATGATTCCTATTGTTTATATAACTAAATTTAAAATATGACACAAAGCTGCATATTTTTACTGCTCTTTGCGTCTGTCCAAACAAAAAAAATCTCTGTAAAATAGACGTGTCATAATATATTATACCTGTAATGTTTGAATATAATATGATTGTATTTACTAACTTGTAATTTACTGTGGAGCTTTTCTCCCTGGGCCTCCTCTGAAAAAGGGCTTTAGCTCAGTTGGTCTATCCCGGTCAACAAATGTCAAATAAAATAATAAAATGTAAAAAAAGGGGACATGCCCCACAAAGACCACTTCAGTATATGCCCAAATATGCGCAAGTACCAAAATGAAACATTTCCCGCAAGAACATATCAGTAGTATGTCCAAGAATGCACAAGCAAAATTAAACATTTCCCACAACTTCTTATGCACAAGCACCAAACTGAAACTGTCCCGCCAACATTTCCTTCAGCAGTCTGCCTCAGTATGCACAAGTACCAAACTGAAGCATTTCCCCCAACAAAGCCTTCAGTAGTTTGTCCAGGTATGTAAAAGCACCAAAATGAAACATTTGCCCTAAAGACTTCAGTAGTATGTCCAAGTATGAGCAAGCACCAAAGTGAAATACTTCCCCAATGACCCCATTCAGTAGTAATTACAAGCACCAAAATGAAAAATTTCCCCCAATGACCCCTTCAGTAGTATGTCCAAGTATGCACAAGCACATAAATAAAACATTTCCCCCAATGACCCCTTCAGTAGTCTGTCCAGGTATGTGCAAACACCAAAATGAAACTTTTATCCTATTAACCTCAGAGACTCCTTTTTTCCTGCCCACACAGTCTGTCTCCCCACACACCAAATGTGCCCATAGTGAGTGATTTCAATTCCCAAAAGAGGATATCCCTCAACTCACAGTGAGCACTAAAGACTAAATTAAAGAGACTGCCATTATTGCACTGAGGCCCAAGCAAGATGCCGTAAGCAGGGGTGGGAGGCTCTCAGGAGTGCCTTGGACATCCTTTAGACCATAAGTATTGCTATCCTATTAAAGAGAAAAACATATTTGATTAAAAATATTTTTTTTCAGTTTTACATCCGTGAATTGTACTCTCGACAAAACAGTGCTCAGGGTGACTGTCCCTTTCACAGTGCCCTTGCTACACTACTGACTTGCATTACAATAAGTTTGCATCTTAAATATCATCTAACCTTCCCACTTTGCTTCTGATTTGTTTCAAATGGTATATGTATATGAATGACCTCAATGTATACTTCTGCTCAGTTAATCTTAAGAAGATCAAAATCAATTTACAAAATTATATATTTAACTGTAATAGCTACTAGGGATAGTTTCAAACATTTTGCCAAGTGATCCAGTGACATTCTGAGTCTGCAGTACTTAAGTACATTTAATGTTCTAGACTTATTACCCAGTATATATTTACATTACTGTAAATTTTATTATCTGACTTTCTGTCAGTGTAATCTTATTACTTTTGAGCTTCCCAGTGCCCTGAGCTATAAATGGCATAAGTGACTTTTTTTTTTTTTTGCAATTCTTTTTGGTACTAGCTGCCTGTAAAGTATCAGCCCTCCAACAATCAACTGGTCTGTTTATTCTGTATGGTCAAGAACTGATCACAGGAGGCAGTCATCTAGCATCTAATTTTAATTAATGATTGTACAAGATACAGTGTAAACAGAGTGGGGAGGAAGGACATACAGAAAGAAGGTATTGGTTGAATGCATGTTGTTTTAAAAAGGGGCACTTCTGGATGGAGTAAACCGCAAAAATGAAAAACAATGGGAAATAGAATAAAATATGCACAAGGAATGACAAAAGGAGACGGGAGAGAGTGAACTAAGTGAAGCAGAAACTGTAGAAGGAAAAATATAGATGGAAAAAGGATGAGAGAGACTGCATGCAGGAAGACAGGTTAGGAGATGGGATTTACACTAAGATTTTTTTGAAGTTGTAGCCAGTGAAACATCTGATTCTGAATAGCAGTGATTACTTGTACATACACCCAGGAAAATATTCAGTAGTGAAAGAGCAAAAATAAGAAAACATAACCTACCTTGCGGAAAAGTATTCACCCCCCCCCCCCGGAGAGGTTCCAACAACTAAGCCAAATACTGAAGTCAATCATCTCGCTTTCATATTGTGGCATCATCCATGCAGAAGGTAGAATGCTGCTCAATGCTAGGCTCATACTGGCCTGGGACACATACCCCAAGAGATTCATCATGTCTCTTTTAATGTATTCAAAGCAGTTATGCCTCTAGTAATTTACAAACACACGGACTATGACAGTCTTACAGATGCCACTTTTGGCAGGCTGCTATGAGATGTCCTGTGCCTGGCATGCAATGCCTCCTCCAGTACTGATGGACCTACTGCACACCAACAAGTCAAATGGCATTACAAATACTTGATCCAAGGATCTAAACCTCTTCTGTAAAATCAGCAGAACCACTGCTTTGGAACAGACTCCCCATTCACATAAAACAAAGCTCAGCCCTGTTCATATTCAAGCAGAACTTTGATATATAGATGGGTAACAGAAAGATGTTGGACTCTTTCCTGCAACACACAAGATTCCTATAACAATCAGCTCCCTCTACTAGTAATGGACAGTGGCTGCTCCTAAATGCTTTATCCCATGCATAGGTCCCCTCAAATTACATATGGTATGATCACATTTTTCTCACAAAGTGATTTATAACAATCTAACACCAAATGGGATAGCTTAATTCAATCACCAAAGAGGAAATTAGCCTGGCATATCATGGCCAAGAAGGGCTATCCTATATTACTTTCATTCACTTAAAGTTAAGCTAACAAGCATGTCATATCAACGTCAATCTTACCAATAATAAGTATTAAAGTCTAATGTGCTGCATCACCGATGGGATTATAAACTTCAATTGTTCATATGGAAAGTATAAAAATGTCAGTATGGTTTTTGACGTGAAATACTTGCAACTAGGATTGTGGCAGTGTGGTTTGTTGTCATTAATGTAACTATAGTATTGCTTATGTCGTAAGTGATAGAGTTTAATAAATGTGTTTTTTGTTTAAAAAAACAGGCCGGAAATGAATAACTTATGCAATGTGGCATAGGTTCTATGACATATGGCAATATATGTAAAGTATAATGTTTGTTTAATGTTACTCTGTTAATACAGTTTGATTACTTTTGTAGAAATGTAAATTTGCCTCTGTCACAAATAATAATTCAATAAAGGTATTTAAAAAAATGTATAAGGGACATGGCAAACATATGAGAGCAAATCATGCACATAATGCAAATCCTGGGACATTTGAAAGGCATGCACAGCTCTAACTTAATGCCAAACACCATATCAACATATAGGTACATTATGTCTATGTACATGTATAGGTTCATAGGTGGGTACTAGGCTATCTGCCCGAAGGCATCTACAAGCCTAGCCAAAATGTGTTGGCTTTCGCCGCCCCCTTTAATTAGTTCCCCTGTGCCTCTGTCCAGCAGAGCCACTGAAGTGATCTCCGGGGTAAACTTTCTGTTTCCCATCCACTCGTCAAGGATTCTTTTGAAGAGTGATAGCGAGGAGCTCTTCCTAATGTAGATTGGAATCTTGTTCCAAAGCATGGGAAGTCTCTGGGACAGGCATCTATCCCTCCAGCACATCCTATTTATTGTTGTGGTGAGGTTTAGATCCCTAGAGCATGTGGCTCGAGGGGATAAGGTTTTCTTTAGGTGGAGTATGTCCATCAATTCTGGGTTGGACATGGCCTTGTATGTCAGGCAGAGATCACCTCTGAGTAGGCGGTTATGCAACTGAGTACAGCTGGAATTTCTTCATTCGAGCTGCATATGGCATCTGTTTGAGGCCAGTGATCCTCTAGGTGAGGTACTTCTGTGGTCTTTCCAGCTGTTGCAGGTGTCTTGTAAGGTACATCCTAAATGAGGCGTTGTACTCTATGATGGGTCTGATGAGTAGAGGGCCACAATGACCTCTTGATCCGGATGTGAACCCTTTTGTGATTAGGTGGGCCACATAGAAAGATTTTCTAACCACTTTGGCAATGTGATTATCAAAGGTGAGATTACTATCTACTTGGGTCCCCAGATCCCTTATTACATCTTCCGTATTTAGGGGACTACCACCTATGTGGTAGTTTGTGGGTACTTTGTTTTTTCCAAAGGGGATGATTATGCACTTTTTGGCATTTAGCTTGAGGCCATGATTTTGACACCAGGTATCTGTCTAAGTGAGACCCTTTTGGAGGATGTCTGTGTCGGCCGGAGAGTCAGTTATAGCTCCTAGTTTGCAGTCTTGCGAGGTCTAGGTAGGCTGTGTGTACCACCTTTCCCTGGTCTATAGCCTTGGTAACTGTCTCAAAGAAGTTCACCAGGTTTAGGAGGCATGATCTGCCCTTAACAAGCTGAACTGGGTAGGGTCCAGTGTTTGGAGGTTCCCAATGTCTCTGTTAATGAGTTCCTTGATGATGCGCTCCATAGCCTTGCAGACCAAGCTAGTCAGGCTTATAGGGCGATAATTCCCGGGGTCTGTTGTGGCTCCACCTTTGTGGAGCGGAATAACCGTTGCTGTGCGCCACTCTATGGGTACGTAGCCTGTGGAGAGGCTGAGTTTGAACAGTGTGTTTAGGTGAGGGGTTAGTTCTTCTTTGCGCTCGTGTAGGACACAGCCTGGGACACTGTCCGGTCCCATTAATGCTGTGTTTTTGGCTTTGGAGAGGGCTGTTTTAACCTGTGTGTCTGTGATTTCAGGGACTCTACATTCTTCTGGTATGGCTATGGGCCCTTTTGAGGGTGAGAGGGGAGTGACATTTGCGCTGAACCTGTCTGCCAGGATGTTGGCGATATCGGTCATTTCAGTGTATTTTGTGCCATTCTGCACTAACTCCGAGCAGATCTGAGCATTGCCACTTAGATTCTTGACATAACTAAAGAATGCCTTGTGGTTATCTTTGGAGTCCTTGGCAGTTTTTCTTTCAAAGTTTGCCTTGGATGATGTTATGAGGGATCATAGTTTCTTGTTGATACTGATCAGGGATGTCTTCCCTTCTTGGGATTTTACTCTTTTTCTGTACTAGTTTCCTCCTTCTGTTGTATAGCTTGTTTATGGCAGGAGTCCACCAGACTGGTTTCCTTTTCTTGGAGGAGTGAGTCTTGGCCTTGCTTGGGATGACACAATCCATGCATTCTTGTAGGTGCCCGTAGAATGTATCAGTAAAGGATTTTGCAGCTTGGACAGCATTATCCTTTGGCATGGGGGCTTTGAAACTTTCCACCTCGGTCTTAAGTAACGTGAAATTTGCTTTTGAAAAGTTTTTCACAGTGGTTTCCTTGTCTAGGGGTGGGGGCGGAATGTGGATATCCAAAGTGATTTGCTTAAGGTCAGGTCTAACCAGCGAGGGGTTGACTTCTGGTGTGGAACACCGGTCGCCCATGTTGGTGATGACTAGGTCCAATATGTTGTCACCTCTGGTCGGAGTGTTGACCAATTGAACCAGGGCGTTTGAGTTTATAAATTCTAGGAAATGTTGGGCAAGGGAGTTAGTACTTGAGTAGTTCTCCCAGTTAATGTTTGGGTAATTGAAATCACGCAATATTAGGGTGTTTGGTAGGACCTTTATATTTCCCAGTGTTTCCAGAAATGCGGAATGGGGGTCTTGGGACATGGTGGGTGATCTGTAGCAAGCTACAATTTGAATTGCAGTTTTGCCCTTTGTTAGTTGCACGTGGATGATCTCTGAAGCATTGTGCTGTGCCACTAACCTGGAGGTGTGGGTATCCTTGATCCTTGTGGGTAGCCTTTTGTATTTGGTTCGGGTTCTGTGGCTGAAATGTATGGTATTAGTTGTAGCCTGGTAGTGCTGGGGTGCTCTCTGGAGCCTTGAACCAGGTTTTTGTTACTGCACATATATCGATTTTCTCCATACTGAGGAGTGCCTCAAGTGCGTGCATTTTGAGGTTTAGACTTCTGGCATTGAGTAGCATTACCCTCAGTTTTTTGTTACTTGTGCTATTTACGGCGGTGGGTTTGTCTTTTGAGCCTTGCCTAAAAAAGACACTATGGGGGTGGTAAGAGCCTTGGCCAGTATTCAAAAGCCTAAGGGTGACAGGTGCAAGCCGTCTCTAGTGAAGCAGCATGGCTTGTCGAGCATGTCATCCCAGGTGGACAGACACTGGATCCCCTTTGAGTTACACCAGAAACTTAGCCAATTGTTGAAATCAAGAATTTTTTTCTTTATACCGTGGTATCATTCTTGGTGAGGGCAGGATGCTACTCAGGGTCATACCGGCCTGGGCTACGTGATCAGAGAGCTCTTCCATGTATCTTTTCATGTAGTCCAGGGAGGTATGGCTCAGGTCATTCACACCAACATGGACAATGACAGAGTCATATTTGTACTTGTTCTGGAGTGACCTGAGTGCTTGTGTTATGTGGCAGTTCCTGGCACCCAACAGGCAGCTAACAATACCCTTCTCCTTATTCAGCCTAGTGAGTGGGACGTCAGTGTGCCTGACTATAGAGTCACTTATTACTAGTATGTTGAGTATGTTATTTTGCCATAAGGGATGTGATTGCATGGCACACTGGTTTTGTGAAGTATGTGTTTCATGGTTTGTGTTGGGGGGGGGGTGGAGGTTGCTTGGATGTTTGTTTTGGAGGTCTCTGCTGCTTTTGCAGATTTTTATTTAGAGCCTCCGAGTATGTTTTCATGTATTTATGTGTGTTTTTTGCTGGTGCTGGTTTAATGGGTCTATGTGAGACTGGTGGTGTGATGCAAGTATTTTCCTTCTCTTCTTGACTGTCTGATCCAGTCTTGGGTTGAGAGAGTTTAGTCTCTAGTTTGGCTGTATAATTGCATCTCTCGCATGTATTAGTGTTTGGTGGTAAGAGGAGATAGTTGTCTGTGTACATAAGGCAGTTGTAACATTGCCTCAAAATGCCCAGATTCACCAGTTGGACTGGAGAGTACACCTGAAACTGCCCTTTGGACATGCCTGGATAGGTACAATGAACTGTTTTACTGGATGGCTGGTAAGGTCGAATAGAGAGCCTTGTCCATCTCTACAGTACAGGAGGGTCTAGTGCTAGGGTTTATAAGTGCTTGCTATGAGTTTTGAGCAAGAGCCGGGCTGAGAAATGAATGGCTTGAGTGCTTAAGTTGAAAGTTTGTCTAGTTCCAAGGAAAAAATTGAACAGGAGACTTTGTGGAGCTGGGAATAGTTATACCCTAGCTAACCGGTGCTGCCCGGCACGCAAAACTGGGCAAATGCGGTATTTATAGCAGGGAAATGAAAGAGATAAACTAGCTATAGGCATTGTACATACATACAAATGTTTCAAGCATGGGCATTAAAGCTCTTCTAGCTTGCCAATATGCCAAAGCCAAAACACTTGTTCCTATAATAAATGTCCAGGTTGTTCTTAAAAATATCTAAACTATTACTTGCTTTAATGTAATTTGGTAGTCTGTTCCAAGCATCAGCTACTCTGTCAGAGAACCAATTAGTACACTTCTCATTCCTATAGAATCTTATACATTGGTTATCCGACGATTCTCTAGTATTTTTTGATAACCCCAAACATTCCTAGAGGTAGTTGTCCCTAAATGCCCTATATACCTGAATACGATCTCCTCTTAAATATCTGTAAGAGACACTGTACAAGTTCAGATATTTTAGCCTTTCATAATAACTTAGATTTTCACATCCATGGATGCCCTTAGTATATTTCCGTTGTACTCTTTCCAGTTTATTCATGCTTGTTTTCCTGTAGGGTTTCCATATTGTTATTCCATACCCAAATTTGGGTCTAATGTAACTAACAAACAATGACTTCATTATGTTTGATTTCCTTTATACAACCTATAGTTCTATAACTATCATTAGCCAATTGGTTAATATGATTAGAAAAACTCATAGCTGAATCTACCCATATACCCTGGTCCTTAAATGAGTCTACATTGTGTGTACTATACATGCGTATGTATGTGTGTATGTATATGTATATATATATATATATATATATATATATATATATACACACACACACACACACACACACACACACACACATATATCTATACAAGTAGACACACACACACACACACACACACACACTTGTATGTGTATATAAGGATCCTTATTACTTAATCCAAGTTTCAAAACTTCGAAATCCATATGGTCGAGACCATATAATAGAAATTTTGAAACTTCGAAATAAAAAAAAATTAACAGAAATTTTTTCTAATTTTTACATTTTTGCAAACTAAAAATACCAACTCTGAGATCACATTACAGTAAGGAAAATGGTAAATTTTCCGATCCGCACTGTGCTGCGATCTCCACACAAAACATTCAAAGTGTCAGCATTTTGATCATGTGGTCTCAACCATAAGAATTTCAAAGTTTTGAAACTTCGACCAAGTGATTGTGTAGGACCCATTACATAGACACACAAACACACACACACACGTGTATGTGTATATACACATATACACAAAAATATATATTCTGCCTTCAAATAAAATTAACTTTCTGACAACCTGTAGTGTTATAATTCCTACCTCACAAAATAATAAAACCTACTCAGACCCAGAGCTCATAGCCAGTCTACTAGTGGATAAATGTCTTTAATACGCCTCTACCCCAGCATTCCCAGATACAGCTTACTTTTATGTGTACTGCCACAAAGCCTCCCAAGAACAAGTCTGCAGTCACTGTACAAGGCCAGAATCACTGCTTTTTTTTGGGCCGTGTAACATACCAGGTTGCGACCTGTCAACCACCCTACAGAGGCTCCTCAACATCAGCCTCAAAAAAGGTTATGTGCCAGACGAATAGAGGATCTAAACAATCATCACCTTGCACAAGAGTGAGCCACCAATTTGAACAGCCTTATCTCTAAGGTTATGCAAAGAATCATTATGGAATTAATAAACAATTACATAGTCAACATATGAATCCTTAACTCAAGCCAGATCTGTTTAGTCAAGTGCAACACCTGCCATCATAAAATGCTTGACTTCTTCCAGAAGGCTACTGACTGATGACTGAAAATCATTACACCCAAGATATCTAAATCTTGGTAAGGCGTGCAATAACATAGAACGCTGTGGTATTGTTAATAAACTCTCTTAGCTAAATAACCTCCCCTATGTCACCTGATGGATTGAAAATTGTATCATAATTTAGAAACTAGGAAATTAGGGTGAGTGGCTGCATCTCTTCGAAAGACCTGCCACCAGTGTGTACCACAGGATGCAATACTTGGGGTACTTCTCAGGGTCAAATACATTGTTAAAGGTTATGATTCACAAAGTTTGTTAATGACTCTAAACTAACGGAAATTATTGGCTCTCCAGCGGATGCCAAGATTCTCAAAGGCTCTTTTCAATGGAAATTGCTGTTGTCAAAAATCACAGAAATAAAAAAAAAAAAAAAAAAAACACAAATAGTGTATATTAGCATCATTCGGCAAGCATGACATCCCAAGTAACTGTTACATTGATAACACACCCATGAAATGCAAATCTAGGGACAGTTGAAAGGTATGCACAGCTCTCGTTTAACGCCAAATGCCATATCACCATATAGGTACATCATATCTACACATACATATATAAACTAGCAATAGGAATTGTGAGTATTATACACATGCATATACCTATATGTGTGTGTGTGTGTGTACACACACACACACACACACATATATATATATATATATATATATATATATATATATACACATATATATATATATATATATATATATATATATATATATATATATATACACACATACACACACGTACAAATACATAGATTTAGATGTAGGTATTCATCTACACACATACACACCAACACGCACACATGTATATGTGTATATATACACACAAATATATATATTTGCCCTGAAATAGCAAAAATTAACTTTCTGGCAACCTGTAGTACTATAATTCTAACCTCACAAAATTCCCATACCTAATAATAAATGATAAAATCTACTCATACCCAAAGCTCAAATACATAAACAATAATTGGCCAGCATCAACCTTCTGATTGCAGTTTGCAAATTGTCACTGTCCTGCTAATCTTTCAGAATTAAACTATTTTCCAATGAAAAAAAATAATTTAAGAAATAAATCAATTACTAGAAGAGTGGTTGATTAGAAGGTGCTAGCAACTTTTAGCCTTAACTGGATGTGAGCCATACAGAAAGGTGAAACAATTTCCTCATTAGTCCAAAAAGCGTTTTTTAAGCAATACAAGTACTGGGAGTCTTCAGTTTATTAAGCCGCCACTGCATCAAAAAAGTAGCAACCAAATCAATTTACAGTACACAAACCTAACAACTTCAGTGGAATAAAATCATTACTCAAATATCTGATTCTAGCTGCAAAACTGTAGTAAAGTATAATGTTAACTCACTGTGAAAATAAGGCAACACGATCCAAAAACTGTTGCAGAACTTGTGATATTTTAGTAAAGTTATTTCTCACAATAAGCCACTCTTACAATATCAGTAGTTCAGTCTGCGCAAAGTCAGTAGAAATATTACAATCCTTTAGTGAAACAAAGAAGTGCAGCAACAGATAACTCCAAAAGAAGTTCTTGCTTCAGGTCGAGGGTGTTTTTTATGCAAATAGAAAGGCGGGGTGAAGGATGCGATTGAATACAAATACTAAAAAGGGGAGTGTATAATTATGGAATAGGTGTGCATAATTACGGAATGGACGTGCATAATTATGGAATGGTCGTGTCCTGTGCGAAAACAGAAGAGTAGGGCGGATTCCACTAAATTCTACTGAAGTCTATAGTCAGACTGATGGGCGACGTGTCGCAGGATCATACAAGTACGAGAGTAAGTTTTTTTTAAACATGGCTAGCAGTACCGATAGACAATTACTCATAATCACAAAAATGGAGACAATACAAGCTTCCTTCT
This sequence comes from Protopterus annectens, assembly GCF_019279795.1. Taxonomy (NCBI): domain Eukaryota; kingdom Metazoa; phylum Chordata; order Ceratodontiformes; family Protopteridae; genus Protopterus; species Protopterus annectens. Next base: position 473,809,882 of record NC_056737.1, on the reverse strand, counting down.
ACATTTATGTAATTTTTGAGTGGTGGGATCATTAGGTAGGGGAGAAAAATGCATGCTGGAGAAGAAATAATGTACTTTTTCATGTAGTTGTCCTTTAATAAGGGCATGTCACGTCTTGCCAGTTTAGATCCTACGTCCCAGCTCAAAAGGATCATTTCATTAGTTACAGCCATTTACTTGCCCAGTATTTCTGACAGAGTATTCTGAAGGGAATTTTTGTAATCTGCCAGCTCATTACAGTCTCCAAAACCATGTTCCTAGTTACCTCTTTCTTTCCATTCACACCTCTAACATTTGCTGTACCTGAGAAAAAACATTTGTAGACTGTTTGAGCTGTAAAATACTTATGTAGACACTTAAAGCAAAAATCCTGAACTTCCTGGACTTTGCGTACTTGGTAGCCATGCATACGACCTCTCATTTTTCCCTTGTAAATTGCGGTTCCAGTCTCTCTTCCTAATCTTTTTTTTTTTAATGTCCTTTGATTGAATCTTATTGTTATTGTGCAATATTTTATATGCTGTTCTGATTACCCCTTTTTAAATATAAATTTGACTAAACTCTGTCAGACCAGGTCTTTCATTTAGGGCTACCCTATCCCATTGTGTGCCTATACTTTGATATTAGTCCCCGGTAGTGAAGGCAGTCTCTAACCTATAATCTAAACTTCTGTCTTCTTAACCTCATCCCACAGTGTTACCATTCTGTCTGTAGTTATGTGTAGTTTTCTCCAGTAAATTCCAGTCTACTGTAATCAATTTTTTGTACCCCTACTTAGTCTTTCCTATTGACAAAATCTCCTCTCTCCATTCCCATCTTGGTTTAGTTCTAAGAATATTTTCTGCAACTTAATGAATGTAATATTATGTATGGTAGTTGTAGTTATTCTCTATAAGGATCTGCGTCCTAAATCACACTTTGTCCTTATTTCTTGAAACCTCCCTCACTTCACCATTATCCCTTTCTTCTTTGAATTATAACTTTCTACTTGTGTTATATATGAATATTTATTTATTTATTGCTTTTGTTTACTGGGAAAGTCTGACTGGGCACAGAAGCCATTTTCAGTAGAGGATGGTGGACAAAGGCTCTGATGTGTAAACAGCAATAGAGTGACCCTAATGTTTGAAAGGCAATAATCTATGGTAGTCTTCACATCATCTCTCAAGAGAGAGAGTATTGTATTTCAAATTTGATAAAGTATACAGCCATCCATATTGGTGCTATTTTAACATAAATCAACATGTCTTACAAACGTTATAGAGGTGAGAGCTGGAGTTGAGAAATACAAGACAAATGTAGTTGAGGGTATGAGACTTACCTCTTTAATTCTGTAATATCCATTCAAATCAGGAAATCCTAAACTACCTTGTTCTATTACACAGAAAAACTTATCCCACTTAATTCTTGCTCTCTTCCCCTGTCATATAAATTCCTTCAACCCTCCATTAATTGCTGTCTTCAGCTTTTACTCTGGTTGATAAAAATATGCCTGGCCCATATATAAAACTAAAGGGACTACAAACATTTATTTGCATGTATTCTTCTATGCATATCCATAAACAAAATCTTTCATTTTATCAGTTTTTGCATTGTCGTTTTTTAGTCTCTTCCCGCATATCCTTAGCAGCCTTAATAGAAACCTTTTTAATACATATTCCTAAATAAATAAATCTTATTCTGTCCCCATAAATATAGGTATTGCTAAACCAATTCTTAGGTGGGTACATAATTTACAGCTGTAGCATTTGATTTCCCTTCATTACTTTTATAGTCTGAAAAGACTTGAAACTGGCACAGAGTGTTCCAGAACACCAAAATGTACTTTTCTGGATTTATCAAGTACAAAATATTATCTACAAATAAGCCTAACTTTTCTTGATTATCATGATGTCACTGAATTTCTGAGTCTCTTATTATCTTTGCCAGTGCCTCTAAATATAAAGTGAACAACAAAGGGGAAAGAGAGGACACCCCTTCCTACTTCTTGTATTCAAGCAAAATTATCTGAGTGGAACCCTCCAACTTTAATTCTTGCTTCGGATCCTTCATATATCCCCCTAATTAACCTTATTATTGTGTCAAGGAATGCAAATGCTTCCATTGCCTTACTCATAAAATCCCAGTTTACTCTGAATGTTTTCTCCGAGTCAAGAGCCAGTAACAACACTGGTATTTTCTTGCATTCTGCTTCCCACTGGATCATCATCCATTATGTTAATGCTGTTAAATGTTTGCTTCCCCACAAGAAAATCACACTGATTTATATCTTATCAATTTTGACAGCATCACAACTATTCTTTTAACTAGGATAAACTTAAATACTTAATAATAATGGTTTAAGATTGAAAATGGGTCTATATGAAGCTGGGTATGACTGGTTGTTACCCTCTTCAGGTAATTCCACCACCACATTTTTTTTCCAAGATTTTGGGCCCCACTCTCTTTTAAAGTACTGTTCAGGTCTTTATCACTTTCTTCCCTCCTAAATTCTAAATTTCCAAGGAATGCAAATCTGTTCCAGGAGACTTTCCTGCAGATTGATTTATATAGCACCATTTTATCTCCTCCCCTTTTGTCTCAACTATTAGTATTTGAGCTTATCTACCTCTAAACTTGGCATAATTGTGTTCCATAAACATTTATTGTTGTGCTTTTTCTAGATTTCATATTTCTCTGCTTTATACAAATTTTCATAACATTTCTGGAGTATATGTAATACCCCTACAGGATTTCTGGTTATTTTTCTTGCCATAGGCTTCCTAAATTTGGTGACGATCCTTTCTACTTTCTGTTGCCTAAGTCATTGTGCTAAAAGTTTTTTTGCTGTGGAGTTATCAACATTGGTTACTTAACACTAGTCTTTTTAAAGTCATGCATATTATCCAAATGCTTCCTTATTTTCTGTGTAGCACTCTGCTCTTGTTCCTCTTTTGTTCTGTGATTCCCCTTATCCTGCAATACTTTAACCTTTGTCAGCTTCTCTAAATAATTCCTATTACTTTTTAAGTACAACTCTTTCTCATTTATTTCTACCTTATTTTTAAACTCTGTTTTCATTGTATCCCAGTCACTAATTGTTCCTTCTGAAGAAATGTATTTCTTCTCTAATAATTTCCATTAGTCATTCCTTAAATTTCTCTTTTTAGCAAGTAAGTGGGAAAGTACCAGTGTCTTATTTCTATTTTATTGCCATGCATTTTTGTTTTAGTTTTTATTACTGCGTGATCTTAAATAGTTATTGGATGTCTGTGTTGAAGCTTTCAATTAAATGCACGTTCCTGTGAAATATAATTTCTATCCAAATAAGTCCAGTTATTGTACCTTAGAATAATATGCATATTCTGTCAGAGTTCCCACTACTGAATTCACAACTGCCATACCAAATATTTTCATAAATTTCTTTAAAAGTCTACCCTCTTTTGTTATATTTCCCTTCTATGTTCCTCTGTTACATCTCACAATTTTTCTCAACCTCTTAGTGCAAGAAATCTGGACAAAGCCAAAAATAATGGGGGGGGGGGGCAAAGACCTAAACTTGGGACAGATTTTAAATATTGCTGTTATAGACTTAAAACATTACTAGAATAACAGATTATGCTTTAATATGAATTTTCTGAGTGATATAAATCTGAAACTCAAATGTATGTCATTATTTAGTGACTTCAGTCCTCAATGATTTGCTACAAATTTTATGAAGAGCAAACCAAAAATATGAGGCAAAAATCTGGACATTCTGTGAAAATCTGGAGAGTTGAGAGGTATGATCCTCCTTTAAGTAATACTCCCTGCTGAAAGCTGATTATTTCTCCCAAAAGTTTCTTAAACTCCATAATAGCAGTTTTTGGTGAAATATAAATAGATTCCAGAGTAATCCTCCTCCCCTGCCAGTAGTCCCCTACTACCAAAAATCTACCATTAGTGTGTTTTCTTCTTTTTTTTCTATCATGATTTGAGCTCCTCTAACAATCATTATTATTAATCTCCTTTTTCTCTGTCCCTGACATTCTGCCGAATATTCAACCTGAAATCCTTTTTTTTTTTTTTTTTGCCATATTCACATGCACATTTATTTTCAAATGCAACTCCTGCAGCATTGACATTTGCACTTTGCATTTCTTAATATAATTCCGGGTCTATATTATAAGCATGAAAGTCCTTTTCAGCGAATATGAAAACAGCAACACATATTGTGCGAACCGTGAAAACACCGAACGCCCTAAACCGCGAAATTCAGAATCTCGTATCGTCATAGTTGGCCAACCCCACCGCCTGCTACATACTACCTACACAAACAAAATAAATAAACCACATACATACACTAAACAAAATCCTACTTCTAACCTTAAAGTAAAGCTTGCATATACTACCATGTATGCACTTACCTTAACCTGCACCCTAATTCTAAGGTCTGTAACTATCACACACTTACCTTAAGGAGCTATACTGCAGAAGGGCCAACTATGACGATTCGACATTTCGAATTTCGCACTTCAGGACGATCGGTGTTTTCGTGGTTCGCTGAATATGTGTCGATGTTTCCTTATTTGCGTAAGGAACCATATAATTCAACACTCTTTTTCTTTTATTCTACCTGAAAGGTCATTCACATTCCATGATAATACGGATAAAAAGCTGTTATTCCTACCTGTTATGCATGACAGTTTTTTTTAAATGTGTACTTCTAACTTTTGTCTTACTTGCATGCACTAATGTTTGGCAGACTGATCTCTCTGATCTTTTATAGTTTCTTATCTCCATTTGAACATATGTCACGTTTCAAGACTTTTTGCTTTAATGAAAAAACTCAAACAAAAAGGTAAATACATTTTCAGAACATCACGATCCCCCATTAACTTAGGACAACCACACAAAACTATCTTCGTAAATTTTCAGTAAAAGACGTTTACCCTTCTAAAGTGTAACAATTGCTGCAAATTGACAGCTGCACCCATAGGTATTCCCTAATCAGAAGTTGAGGTTAACCATGCTGAAGTGTATATTTCAGCCTGTGTTCCCACTTAAACTGATTATTGTTATTTTCTATATTTATTTCCTTCCCAGATGTGAAGTACCGCTTGCATGCTTTCAAAAAGTATTAAGTTTTAGTCCTAAGAAAAAGTGTACTAGCCACCTTTCAAATTATGTTGTGAAATGTTTCATTAAATGCATTAAACTATTAAGGCTGCTGGGGAGGCTCTTATCTCATATTTACTTACCATAAAATTTCAAACTTTATTTTTCACTGAACTGCTTGCCATTGCACCTTTAAATTTGTATTTCCTTCAATAAAAATTGCTCAGAACTCTCAGTATTAATTCATTGCAACTACAGACAGTTGGTCTCCATGTGAAGGTAGTCAGCAATGAGAAAAAGAAACCGCTAATAACGTTGCAGATGCCTGAAGGAATATTTATAAATTACACATGAAACAGAATGTGCAGAATTCCACTAGCCAACTGCCTTCAGCTGCAGACTTCTGGTGTCCCACTGAGAACCCTTGATTTGATGATGTCAATTTTCATTCATCCTTAATATATGGGACTTGCATCTGACCAGGCCATATTTCAGCTCGTGGATGCCTACAAACTCTCAAGCTCCTCCCTACCCATGATGCTGTAGCCCCCTTTCCTCTAGATCTCATTTGCTGCTCTTCAGGTCCAGATGTGGTTGCTGACTACTCTCAAGTTTTGCCCTTTTCTTTGAGATAAGTCTATTACAAATTCCTTTTTTTTTCTCTTTCTTTGTGTATTTCTAGCCATAACTTCAATTTCTCTTTCTTGGTACCCTTTTTTTTTCTGTGGTGTGTTTTTTCTCCCTACCCTAAAAAAAATAAAAAAGTAAAAAGAAAATAAAAAAATAAAACAAAATAAAAAAAAATCTAAGTCTTTCTTCCCTGCACTGGTAGTCAACCTTGTATCTCTAGCAAGTGTGTGTGTGTGTGTGTGTGTGTGTGTGTGTGTGTGTGTGTGTGTGTGTGTGTGTGTGTGTGTGTGTGTGTGTGTGTGAGAGAGAGAATCTGTGAGGGATAGTACTATGTTTCACTGGCAATCACTTCCTCATTTACCTTTTTTCTCTCTAGAAATATGTTGGAGAAAGGATTTAAGAAGTGTACCAAATGCGGAGACAGGATGCCCTTTTCAGATGGGCATTCCTTGTGTGTCCACTGTTTGGGACCCACACATTTGAATAAGGAGTGTGACATCTGTGAGGCCTTTAATCATAGGGCTCTCAAAGAAAGGAAAAATAAGTTGTTTTTAAAAGGGTGTTACCCTCCACCGTCTCTCAGGCCATCTGTGGAGTCCAGCCATAAACTTCCACTAAGCAAAGGGACCATACAAAGAGGTCCAGATCAGTTGAGGCTCCATCCTCTTCTGAACCTAAGAGGAAAGTTCCTAGGTCAGATCCAACTTCCTCGATGTCTCATAAATCTTTGGATCCGATGAAAATGATATACCTGGATCTCAAGATGAAGGTTTTTCTGATTCGATGACCGCTGATCCGAAACCCCTCCCTTGGACTGTCTGCTCGCTATCACTGGATTCGATACCTCTTGGGGTCCTATCTCCCTTTCTGAAGAGGCACTGTAGACCTTCATCTTTTGTCATCCCACTCTTCCAAATGTTTGACCAAAGCAGATGTGACTACGATGGTGAGGGAACTGGTGACAGAAAAACTTCAAAGGGTTACCCTTATAGTTGCTATCCCATTGGATCAGGGACTTCCATCAGCCTCCACTTCTCCTCCTCTGACTGGACTATGGGATTAGAGTTATCGGATCCAAGTGCTCTGGGCCCATCTATGTTGGATCCAAAGAAGTTAGTTTCTTTGGATTTGACAATGACTCTGAGTCAGTTGGCTCAGACTTTTTCATATCTGGATGGTTCTTGGAGCTGAGGCTTTCACATCAGATCTGAGCAGGTTCACTTGACTCCCAAGTTTTTGGAGCTTTCTATCCCTCTCAGAGCTTCGGCATTTGGTCATTTGGCTCCGGCTTCCACCTTGCACAGATAGCTTGCAGGGAGGGGATTGCTGGTTGACCAGGGACTCCCTCACTCTGCTCCATTTGTCTCCTCCTTCCCAGGGAGGTCGGCCTTTGAGGTAGTGAAGAGGATATTTTTTGCGCCTTCAGATCAGGTGGGTCCTTCCCCCTCTGCTTCACTCTCAACCACCCAGCTAACCTTGTCACGTGATCCTTACCACTCCACACCACTAGGACAAACAGTCTAAATCTTCCAGTCTACCCAGTTTGGATTTCTCACCTCTTCCAATACTTCCCCTGGACCATCCCACCAAGGAAGTTCCTAGAAGAGACTGTATAAGAGGAAACACCTGGACTCACTCCAAGAGTCTCTCACCATAGTACCAACTTTGAGGGAGAGGGATCTCTCAAGTCACCACTTGATGACGTCGCCTTCAGAGACATCCTTGAACTCCTAAAACAGAAGGGTGGCTGGTCTGTCCAAAACCCATCTCTTGAAGAGTCAGTATACTTGGAAGGACTGGCCTGTCTACCTCCTGGTTAGCTTCACATGCTGATGAGTTGGTAGATCTAGTTTGTCGGAAGGCTTGGAAGGAACCTGACTCAACCGAACCCATCCCCAAGAGACCAGATGGCACCTCCAGTAGAAAGACAGTATTGGAGTAAAATTTTTTTATTTAGAGTTGTTTTTAACTAAGTGCTGTACAGATGTTCTTCGTGTTTCACTGTTGCAGTCATCACATTTGGGTTATCTGCTTGTAGTAGCCCTCGGTCGGCCTGATTATCAAAGTCTTGGGTCTTGCGTCGGCTACTGTCTCATCTTCCAGGTCAGGTAGTCAAGGGTATAAAGCATGCAGCCGACACCATTACATCAGTCTTTCTTGCCGTGTGGTGCCTGAAGCAGAAGCAGTTCGCAAGTGCCGGCCAGACGACTCCTGAAATTCTCATTTTCGAGTTTCAGAACCGAAATCTTTAACTAAAGCTAAGTACCCCATGGGGAAACTTTTTCTTGCTCTAAACCGATGTCAGTAAAAGTCAATAATTGTGTTTCTTGTGGAAAGCAAATATCTCATAAAGATTTTCATTCGTACTGTATTCCTTGCCTAGGCCCTGACCACAACGTACCTCGCTGTCGGTTTTGTGCCTTATTTAAACCACGAACTCTTCGTCATTGGTACATTTTTGCTTCTAAATATTTTGGTACTCTGTTCAATTATCCAGGTATGTCTTCAGTAAGCCACCCGACTACCAACATTCCGAAAAAACGCAACGATAAAGATAGAGGCCGCCTAGTTCCAGAGTTGCCGACGACGCTTCCCCTAAGCTAGTCATCAGTTCACTGGTACTCAGGTGCTTTCACAGCCCCTGATACCCGCTACTTCAGATTCGCAGGCCTCTACTGACACCCATCTGGAGTCCAGTATGCCGTGAGATGCTTCTACTGTGGTACCTGCAGATGTCTTTACCTTGGATGGGTCCAGAGCCGCTGTGCAGGCACCGGCTTCTGAGGGTGTATTCAGGCCTACTGACTTGCATATTAAACCGACGCCATTTTCTTCTTCTAGGCCTAAAACTCAAACCATGTCTAGGAAACTGATGCCCAGACCGCATGGTCAGGCCTCTATGCCTAAAAAACAAATGATAAGAATGGCTGAAGACCTTATTACTTTACTCAGGGGAAGCCAGCCTTCCCCCTCTAAGAGACCTAGGACTGAATTTGCTTATGATACTTCTGACCAGGATTCTGAAATTTCTGTCTCCTCTGATGACCAGGATTTACCCTTATCTTCCTATGAGGATTCTGATGCAGAGGACTCTATTCCCTGTGCTTCTCCCCCAGAGGATTATTCTTTTGGTGAAACCTTGCATACTCTTATGGAGCATTTTCACTAGGATAGCCAGGATTACTCTGATTCTAAGAAGAGGCTTAGAGATTTCTTACTTCTGCTGCAACACAGGCCTTTAGCTATCCCTCCTGTGCTGGACATTGTTGACGATGCCTTTTCGGAATCTAGCTTAGCCTCTGACTCTTTACCTCCTGCTCCCTGAAAACCTGATAGATATTACAGGGTTCCTGATTCTCACAAGTTCCTTTTTAAAAATCCTACTGCGGATCCTGAGACAATTTCACAGGAACCCAAGGGCATTAAATCCTACCCCCTATGATAGAGATTCCAGGGCCCTGGATAGATGGGGTAAGAAGGTATACACCTCTGCAACCTTGGCCATCAGGGCCTTAAATTGCCAGTTTCATATGTTAAAGTATCAGCAGCATATTATTGGGTTGCTTAAACAGAAAATGATGTTGATTCCTGATTGTGCTGAAAATAAGGATTTACAGGATTTAATGCATTCTGCTGAACAGGTTGGAAAACATGCTTTGCAGTGTGGTTTTGATTCACTAGAGGCATCTTGCAGGGCTGCTGTCACCGGGTCTGTACTTAGAAGGCATGCTTGGCTTAAGAAGCAATCTTTCCCAGATCATGTTAAAAACTAAATTGCTGGATGCTCCCTTAAATCAGGACCACCTGTTTGGCGACAAAGTAGAAGAAGTTCTTAAAAAGATGGAGGAAAAAGCTAAATCTATGCAAACTGTTAAAGATTTCTTACAAGTGCAGCCTCCTAGATTTGTAGGCATTGGCCGTCAAAAAATTGGTCCTTTCCTGCCTCTTCCAGGCCTTCTCAGTTCAAACCCAGAACCAGCAGAACATTCAGGCTTCAGTCCCAGGGTACGCACAGGAGTAAGCAGTGGGGGGATCCCACTTCCAAATCAGGGAGTACGGCATGAGTGAAAACGGTGAATTCAACAACTGCGCTATCTTCCCTGTTACAAAGTTGTACACAGAGGGAACGCAGTGCAGTCTCCGTAAAAAAACTTTTAATATTTGTTAAATACAGACAGGAAAACACATTACCTTGCCACAGCAAGCATTTAGAGTTAAGCGCTTTCACCTACTGAATGTAGGCTTCCTCAGAACTACGCTTTAACATTTACAGACTGTTTAAATAACTTGTTTGGCGCCATTTTTTACAAGCAGCCCTTAAAGTTATATTACTCTATTAAAAGTATGTTGCTCACTTATAATGTAAACAAACACAACAAATACAAACAATGCACCAGATTGATATCAACGTGCTTGTATCTTGGAATATACACCTTCTGTACACCAGATTAAGAACATTATGTTATCATTCTGGAAAATATTTATAGTAGACAACAGTTTAGTCAAATGTGTAGGAGAGAAACCGGTATTTGTATATAAAATGGGATATCATTTAAAAAAGCTATTAGAGAAAGGAACCACAGGATTTCAGAACTACATTAGTGATAATGGGTCAAATATGACTAAGAAATGTGGTCATTGTAATCAGTGTGGTGATATTATGGAGTCACAGGAACTAGTATTGGATAATATTAACAACAGTAAAATAAAGATTAAGAAGGGGAATTGTAGTACTAGTTTTGTTATATATTTGGCTAAGTGCACAGTATGTAGTGGATACTATATAGGAAAAACAGAGAGAGCTTTAAAAAGGAGAATTTACGATCATTTATACTGTGTAAGAAGAAAGGACAAAAATAATGCCTTATACAGACATATAGAAAAATATGGTGAACAACACAAGTTCAAATTTGCAATATTGGAGCAGATTAAACATAACCCTAGAGGAGGCTGTATGAAGGATATGTTAAGTTATAAGGAGGTGTGGTGGCAACTGTACACGGATGCATCGACCACACCAGGGTTAAACGACAGTATATCTTTAAAACCTATACTAATTCATGGAGCTTCTAGAAGATAATAAATATTTATTTTTATTTTTATTTCTTTATTTAAATTTATTATATAGGATATTAGTTATTAGTTAGGAACAAGTTTCATCTGTATATTAACATCAATTTTACAGAATGTATAGTAATATATAAATAATACATTCTAGATATTTTGATATGTGGTCAATGAATATTAGATGCTATAATTAAATTAAGGGTTTGGAAGGTTGTCATGAGATATAAAGAAAAAAGAAAAAATATACATATTAATAATACACATAGATTAGTATTTATTGTTAATTGACGCAGTAAAATGAATTTTGAGATTTTTTAATTATTATTTTTAAATAGAATTTTTAAACAAATTAAGTTGGTCATTTGTTTTATTTGGTTGGTGCATTGTTTGTATTTGTTGTGTTTGTTTACATTATAAGTGAGCAACATACTTTTAATAGAGTAATATAACTTTAAGGGCTGCTTGTAAAAAATGGCGCCAAACAAGTTATTTAAACAGTCTGTAAATGTTAAAGCATAGTTCTGAGGAAGCCTACATTCAGCAGGTGAAAGCGCTTAACTCTAAATGCTTGCTGTGGCAAGGTAATGTGTTTTCCTGTCTGTATTTAACAAATATTAAAAGTTTTTTTTACGGAGACTGCACTGTGTTCCCTCTGTGTACAACGTTGTAAAAGGGGAAGATAGCGCAAATCAGGGAGTAGTAAGACTCCCCCCTATGGTAAGCTGTCTCAATGACTTAACTTTAAAACTTCCAAGCACTTCACAACTGACTGCTCCTTTAGGGGGAAAGATTGCTCTACAAGCAAAAAACTGGGAACTCATTACCCAGGAAAAATGGGTTTTAGACATAGTTTCCCAAGGATACAGATTTCACTTCCACACGTTACCAACCCCAAACAGTTGGCCAGATCTACCCCCAAATCAGTGGGCAGAGGCTCAAAAGCAAGTACTCTTTCTCTTAAGATTAAAGGCTATTCAGACTATACCAGAAGAGGAAAAGGGACAAGGTTTCTACACACGACTTTTACTGGTAGCCAGAAAAGACTACTCATGGCGTCCTATCCTGGACCTGTCTATCCTTAACACCTTTTTGGTGATTCCAAAATTCAAGATGCTAACTCTTCACCACTTGCTTCCCATGATAGGCAAAGATTCCTGGTTGGCAACACTGGATTTAAAGGAAGCCTACCTGCACATCCCAATCAGGGAATCTTGTAGAAAATATCTACGCTTCAAAGCAGGCTGCATGCACTATCAGTTGTTCTTCATGTTTCACTGTTGCAGTCATTACATTTGGGTAATCTGCTGGCAGGTTGCCCTCAGTTGGCCTGATTAACAAAGTCTTGGGTCCTGCATCGGTTGCTGTCCCTTCTTCCATGATGTCAGGTTGTCAGGGGTATAAAACATGCAGCCGACACCTTTACATCAGTCTTTCTTGCCGCGCGCTGCCCGAAGCAGAAGCAGTTTGCAAGTGCCAGTCGGCCGACTCCTGAAATTTTCGTTTTCGAGTTTCAGAACCAAAGTCTTCAACTAAAAGCTAAGTACCCTGTTGGGGAAACTTTTTCTTGCTCCTTACCGATGTCAGTAAAAGTTAATAATTACATTACTTGTGGGAAGCAAATACCTCATAAGGATTTTCATTTGTACTGTATTCCTTGCCTAGGCCCTGACAACAATGTATCTTGCTGTCAGTTTTGTGCTAAATTTAATCAACGCACTATTAAACGTCGGTATATTTTTGCTTCTAAATATTTTGGCTCACGATTTAATTATCCAGAAATGTCGTTGGTTAGCAATCCGACTACCGGAATACCTAAAAAAACACAAAGAAAAAGACAGAGACAGACTGTTGAGGTCCAAAACTGACGACGACGCTTGTCCTAAGCCAGTCGCCAGTTCGCTGGTACTCAGTGAGGCGCTTTCGCAGCCCCTGATACCCACTACTTCTGATTCGCAGACCTCTACGGAGACCCATTCGGAGTCTGGTATGCTGCGAGATGCTTCAATTATGGAACCCGTGGATGTCTCTACTTTAGAGGGGTCCGGAGCCACTGTGCAGGCACTGGCTTCTGAGGGTGTTTTCAGGCCTACAGATTTGTATATTAGACCGGCGCCATCTTCAAAACTAAGGCCAAAATCTAAATCTATGTCTAAAAAAACGATGCCTGGGTCACATGTGCAAGCCCCTATGCCTAAAAAACAAATGATCAAAATGGCTGAAGATTTAATTACTCTGATCAGTGGTAGCCAACCCACTTTTTCTAAGAGGCCTTGGCAAGACATTGCTTATGAAGCTTCTGAACAGGATTCTATTTCTTCTGACTCTTCTAATGAACAGGATTTGTTTATACCTACTTATGAGAACTCTGATTCAGAAAATTCCATTCCTTCTGCTTCTCCCCCTGAGGATTTTTCTTTTGGGGAAACTTTACATACCTTAAGGGAACATTTCCACTGGGAAAGTCAGGATTTCTCTGAATCTTAAAAGAGACTGAGGGATTTTCTTCTTCTTCATCAGCATAGGCCTTTGGGTATCTAGACATTGTTGATGTTGTTTTTTCAGAATCTAGTATGGCTCCTGATTCTCTGCCTCCGGCTCCTTGTAAGCCAGACAGATACTACAGGGTTCCTGACTCCCACAAATTCCTTTTCAAAAATCCTATTGCAGATCCTGAAACCATTTCTCAGGGTCCCAAGGGCATTAAGGCCTCTACTGCTAAAAATCCTACCCCTTCTGATAAAGATTCCAGGGCGCTGGATAGATGGGGTAAGACTGTTTACACTTCTGCAACCTTGGCAATCAGGGCTTTAAACTGTCAATTTCATATGCTTAAATATCAACAGTATATCATGGGACTGCTTAAACAGGAAATGATGTTAATTTCTGACTGTGTGGAAAATAAAGATTTACAGGATTTATTGCATTCAGCTGAACAAGTTGGAAAACATACTTTGCAATGTGGTTTTGATTCTGTGGAGGCCTCTTGCAGGGCTGCTGTAACTGGTTCTGTGCTAAGAAGGCATGCTTGGCTCAAAGAGCAAGCTCTGCCTGATCATGTTAAAGCAAAATTGTTGGATGCTCCTTTACAACAGGACCGTCTCTTTGGTAATAAGGCTGAAGAAGTTTTAAAAAAGATGGAAGATAAAGCTAAATCTATGCAAACTGTGAACGATTTCTTACAAATGCAGACTCCAAGATTTAGTAGGCACTGGCCTACTAAGAACTGGTCCTTTCCAGCTCCTTCGAGAGCCACTCAAGTCAAATCCACACATTCCAAAGGTTCCAGGTTTCAGTCACAAGGGACTTTTAGAACAAAACAATGGGGTGCCTCCACCTCCAAATCTGGAAACAACAAGGCACCTCCCTATGGTAAACAGTCTCAATGACTTCCCTCTACACTCACCAAGCACTTACCTTTTAGCCGCCCCTTTGGGGGAAAAATTGGCACTTCTTGCACGAAACTGGCAACTTATAACCCAGGACAAATGGGTTTTAAATATAGTATCCCAGGGATACAGATTTAATTTCCACACGTTGCCAGTCCCAAACGGATGGCCAGACCTGCCCCCAAATCAGTGGGCAGAGGCCCAGAAACAAGTTCTGTCCCTCATGAACATGGGGGCTATTCAACCAGTACCAGAAGAGGAAAAGGGACAAGGTTTCTATTCAAGACTTTTCCTGGTACCCAGAAGACAAATCATGGCGTCCAATTCTGGACTTCCCAAAATACAAGATACTGACTCTTCAAGAGTTACTTCCTATGCTATGCAAAAATGCCTGGTTGGTAACTCTAGACTTAAAAAAGGTTTACCTGCATATCCCAATCAGGGAATCTTGAAGAAGATGCCGCCGCTTCAAAGCAGGCTACTTGCATTACCAGTACTCTGCACTGCCCTTTGGCTTATCTACTGCGCCCAGGGTCTTCACAAAGTGCCTGGCTCCAGTAATTGCATTTTGCAGGCAAAGAAATATTCATATATATCCATACCTGGACGATTGTCTAATTCAGGCAGAAAACAAGGACATTCTTCTAAAGCATCTGGCGTTTGTAAAAAGGGTTTTAACTTGTCTAGGGTACACCATAAACGAAAAGAAATCACAACTGGTACCCTATCAAAGGTACCCTATCAAATTATATTCCTGGGTGCAAGCTTAAATACAACTGCCCAGATGGCCTACCTTACACCAGAAAAGCAAATTCAATTGGTGACTTACTTCAAACAGGTGGCCAGAAAAACCCTGCTGTCTGCAAGACAAATTCTGCAAGCCTTGGGGTTCTTGGCCTCCTGCATTCTTCAAATTCCATATGCAAGACTGCATATGAGGAAACTTGAAACTTCAGCGGTACATAAAAAGTTTATGGAGTCAACATTGTCACAGCCTGGAAACAATGATTCCTATCATACCTTGCCTGCAACTAGAGTTCCTATGGTCGGCAGAGGCCTGCCACCAGAACAAGGGACTGCCATTCACTCCACCCCCTGCCACCCAAACCCTAACTACAGATGCATCAGACTATGCTTGGGGGGGCTCATCTGGCAGGGAAGTGCATTCAGGGCAAATGGAGCCCAAATCAAATGCGCCTTCATATCGATCAGAAAGAGATGCTAGCTGTACAGAATGCACTTGCAGCTTTCAAGGACTACTTTCATCCAGGACAATTGATAAAGACAGACAACACCACAGTTATGTAGTACATAAACAAGCAGGGGGGTACACATTCCTACCCCCTTTGCAGACTAGCCATGGCATTGTGGAACACTGCCTTGACCTACCAAATACAACTACAAGCTCAATTCCTGCCAGGAAAGCTGAATACTCTGGCAGTGAACTAAGCAGAAATCTCATGGACCCACATGAATGGAAACTGGAACCACGGATTTTCAACATGTTGCAATGCAAATGGGGGAGTCCAGACATGGATCTTTTTGCCTCACCCCAGAAATATCAGTTGGGCAAATTCTGCACAAGAACTCATCCTAAAAAAGCTTGGAAGGTGGATGCTCGATCATTCAGCTGGAAAAACCTATCAGTCTATGCTTTTCCCCCTCTGCCTCTGCTCTCCAAAGTTCTACTAAAAGTCAGACAGGACAAACCAAAAATGATTCTGATTGCTCCAGACTGGTCTCGCCAACACTGGTACCCAATCCTGCGCAATGTGTCACACCTTCCACCATGGCACCTGCCTTAGACACCTTACTTACTGTCTCAGCAGAACAACCAAATTCTGCACACTCGGCTCCAAACTTTGAATCTTGCAGCATGGATAATCACCTAAATTCACCCTTAGCATCCCTCAGCAAACCTGTGATGGATGTAATTTTGGAGGTGAGAAGGCCTAGTACTAGAAAATCTTATGCTGACAAATGGAAAAGATTCTGTGCCTGGAACCAATCACAAAGAATAAGCACAGCAGTGTCCAATATTCCTCAGATTTTACAATACTTAACTGAGATGCTTGACAAGGGCTGTCCTTTTCTTCCATAAAAATCCATGCCTTTGCCATTTCAGCTCATTACAACACAGAACCTCCCCTCTTCTCACATCCTCTGCTAAAGCAGTATCTCAGAGGGGCCAAAAACTTAAGACTTCCCAGGAGAGCTCCAACCCCTGCCTGGGACCTCAATTTTGTATTGGAAAAACTCACTCTCCCTCCTTTCGAGCCAGCTGCTACTGCAGACTCAAAATTTCTCTCCTGGAAAACAGTTTTCCTTTTAGCAGTCACTTCAGCTAGAAGGATTTCTGAATTACAGGCCCTTATGGCAATGGAGCCTTTCATCATCTTTCATGCGGACAGGGTGTCCCTCAGGACCAATCCCTCTTTCATGCCCAAGGTGGTATCCAGTGTGGCTCTTGATCAGTCAATTAAGTTAATTAAGTCAATTAAGTCAAATAAGTCAGTTGATCATTTGCCAACCTTCTTTTCTAATCCACAGAAGAAAGGGAAATGGATACTGCACTCCTTAGATGTGCGCAGACAACTTAGATTTTACTTGGACAGGTCTAAATCTGTAAGGAAATCTGAACAACTGCTGGTGGCATTTGCTGCAGGGGCAGAGGGGTAGGCTATTTCAAAACAAACCATTTCTAAATGGATAGGCCATTGCATTCATTTCTGCTATAAGCACCATGGAAAACATATCCCACAGAGGGGATTAGACCCCATTCTTCCAGGGCTGCTGCTACCTGGAGTTCTGTGCATACTTTCACCAAGCATTACCATTTGCCAATTTTCTCTAAATCCAGAGCTGGCTTTGCCACTGCAGTCTTGCAGGGCCTTATAGCTGGTCCTAATTCTATCTAAATTCATCCTCCCATCCTTAGCTTTGGGAATCTACCCAAATGTGATGACTGCAACAGTGAAACACGTAGAACATAGTACACTTACCATAAATGTAGATGTTCAAGTGTATTCACTGTTGCAGTCCTGGTTACCCTCCCTCCAGCCCCCTGACTTCTTTTGTCTATACCTCTATTCTCTTTTACTATACTTAAAAGCTTTTTGGTGTATTTGCTTTTTTGTTGGATGTATAACCTTGTGTGTGTGTGTGTGTGTGTGTGTGTATATATATATATATATATATATATATATGTATATGTATATATATATATATATATATATATATATATGTATATATATATATATATGTATATATATATATATATATATATATATATATATATATATATATATATATATATATAATTTATTTGCTTACCATTAAGGGGGCACCTGACATCTGGGGCAAGAAAAACTGATGTAATGGCATCGGCTGCATGCTTTATACCCCTGACTACCTGACATCACGGAAGATGCGACAGAAACCGATGCAGGACCCAAGACTTTGATAATCAGGCCAGCTGAGGGCTACTGCAGGCAGATAACCCAAATGTGATTACTGCAACAGTGAATACACTCGAACATCTACATTTATGGTAAGTGTTCACAACTGTACTTTTTCACAGTTGGTATATATTATAGGTTCATAGGTTCATACTAGGCTATCTGCCCGAGGGCATTTACAAGCCTAGCCCATAGTTTTGTGGCTTACGTCACCCCTTTAGTATGGGGAACTATACCCATTATTTTGCTGTGCCTCTGTTGAGCAGTGACACTGAGGTAATCCCTGGGGTATATCTGCGATCTCCCATCCATTGGTCAAGATTTCTCTCTATGGGAGATTTAAAGTAGTGGTACCTTTAAATAAGTTAGCATGCTGGAGATATGCATTTTAAACCATATTTAAATGGATTCTTTATGGAGTGTAATTAGATTCTGATGACGTCCCCAGTTTAGGGGATGAAAGCACTAATCTGTATGTTTTTATGTGGAAGAATAAAGACAGCTTGTACTGAAGAGTTGGCTGACTACAAGTGATTCCTGCTGCTGACAGTGTTTGCTTTACATTTTTCTAAGGCACTACTGGTTGATGCTATGGTTGTGGCAGTGGCCCCTAAAAAGGAACTTGGTGAAGATAATTAGTCTGTCCATCCCCCTAATAGGGAATCTAGGGCCATGGACAAGTTTAGGAAGCAAGTGCGCACTTAAGCGACTTTTGCCATATGATCGCTGAATTATCTAGCCCACTTTACAAGATTGCAAAGGGATCAACTCCAAGAACTTTCCGACTCGTTAGCAAGGGCCACTACTGAAAGGACCCAAGCATCTGTGGCTCCTCTGGTGACTACCTTACAATCGATTGTGAACTCATCCATGTGGCTCATCTTCAGTGATATGGAAGGCACCTCATGGCAGCAGGTTCAGGCATGTCCATTAGGAGGCATGCCTGAATGCACCTGTGTGATATTTTTTGGAGCCTTTATGTCTTTTTTCATCAACACTCTGGTTGATGGACCTTCCTTTTTCATACCCATGGTGAAATAAACACTTTCTAGGTGTGAAAAAGATGGAAAGACCTTTTCTGCTTTTGGAGTACATTTTTCGATCCCCCAATGAATCTTTTCAAGGAATCAATGGCAAAGTCACAAAATGTGGTTCAGTAAATCTCAAGGTCCATTCCAAGACACACGTGGAACTAATTCTCTCAGAGCAGAGGGGGGTAAGAAGATGCCCACATGGCAGAGGAGGCCCTCAGAACACACAGTTTAGAGATACTTTCTTTGACAGACACTATCAGTGCTCCTGAAAGGGTGCTCAATTGTCTTCCTCTGGAGGCAGTTGGTGGTTATTTTTCCCTGCACCAAATGGCCTGGCTAAATATAACAAACAACAAACTAACTGGAAACTCTTCCACAGAATGGAACAGTATAACAAACAACACTTTGGTGCAGAGAATTATTACTAGTGGGTATACCATACCTTTTTCCTACCACACCCAATCAATTACAACATGCCCCAATGTTCCACTCAATTAGAGGAAGCCAGCAAACCAGCAAATTCAACAGTTGCTTGCAGAAAGAGTTATCCAGGAGGTCCCACCAGACCAGATAGGATCCAGAACGTATTCAAGGTTCTTTTTAGTTCCAAAGAAGATAGGGGACTGGAGACCGATTTTGGATCTTAGTGTGCTAAATAAGTCGATTACACACACCAGGTTCCGAATGGTCATGGTACAGTCCATTCTACCCTTTCTCTGGTAGGTTGACTGGAAGTGCTATATGGGCCTCCAGGACACGTACTATCATTATAAAACTGAACAGACAGTCCAGGAGGTTCGTACGCTTCCAAGTGGGAGCCAGTCACTGTCAGTTCAGAGCACTGCCCTTTGGTCTCACCATAGCCCCCAAGGTGCTTACCAAATGCATGGCAGTGGTAGCAGCGTATCTAAGGCTGCAGGGAATCCGGGTGTTCCCATATTTAGACGACTGGCTCATCACCGCCCCAAACAGGAATCAGTTGGTACAAGCAAGAGATCAGGTACTGAGAACTTGTTTAAATCTTGGAATCTCCATAAATCATGACAAATCGAACTTACAGCCCATCCAGAAACTAGAATTCATAGTTGCAATCTTCAATGCACAATCCATGGTTGCATCACTTCCATTGTTGCAAATACAGATGATCAGAAACCAAGTCAACAGGATCATCTGCAGTATGAAGTCTTCAGCCTGAATAGTTCTACAGGCTGTAGGTTTGATGTTTGCAGCCATAATCCTAGTGCCCCTAGGTATCACATGAGAATATTACAATGGAAGCTCCAAACTCAGTGGTCCTTTTTCAAGTCACCCTATGTCCGTGAAGATAAGGCTGACTCAAATATGTAAAAATACCTCTCGTGGTGGATGCAGTCTTGCCAAATCCAACAAAGTCGACCGTTCATACTTCCTTAGCCCAAGGCCATAGTGACCACGGATACTTCCCAGATTGAGTGGAGGGGATATTACGTGGGAAAGACACTCCAAGGCAGTTAGCCTCCCAAAGAGGCCACTCTGCATATCCGTGTTCTAGAGATGAGAGCGATGCTACTGGCGTTGCAAGCATTCCAAGACTCTCTCCCTTCCGGGACAGTTGTGATACAGACAGACAATATCTCAGTAGTTTGGTATATCAACAAACAAAGAGGAACCAGATCTTATCCCCTGTGTTGAGAAGCTCTGAGTGTGACAGTGGGTGATGGCCTCCAATCATTTTCTGATGGCAACACACATTCTGGGGAAGTCCAGTGTGATAGCAGACAAACTCAGCAGTCCATCCTACTTCCTCACACGAGTGGTCCCTCGTCCACAAAGTGGTGGAATTGATCTTCGTCAATGGAGTCGGTCTTGATGCCATCTTTTTGCGTAGTCCCTAAATAACAAGTGCAGCAGCTTTTTTGCGCTATCCCCCCTGATGGAGGAGTAATCGAGGGATGTTTTTCTCCACGATTGGTACCCGGTCTGTTATACGCCTTTCTTCCAATCCCCTTGATTTCCAAGTTTCTACAGAAAGCAGCTAGATTGAAGACCAGAGTCATCCTCGTTGTACCTTACTGGCTTCGACAAGTTTGGTTCCCCTTTCTTTGGCCTCATCTTCTGTCCCCACCTTGGATCCGACTCCAGACCGTCTGTCCCATCCGACAAGACTGGTTCACCCAGACATTCCAAGCCTCAGACTGACTGCATGGTTTGTCCAATTCCTTTGCTGGCCAGACAACCTAAGCTTTCTTCCCCAGAGCGTTCTGTTATATTATCAATCCATTAAGCCATCCACTAGAAAATTGTACAAAAGCAAATGAAAACATTTTGTCTATCAGGCAGAGCAAAATCACATAGATCCCTTTACAGCTCCTATTCATGCAGTCCTTGATTTTCTAGCTTGGTTGTTTAATGACGACAGAGCAAGTTCTTCTACGATTAAAGTTCAGCTAGCAGCGATTTCAAATTTCCATGTGGGATTCAAGAATTCTACTTTGGCTTCCTCTAAAATTTGCAAACTATTTTTGAAGGGTACTCTGTTGCTCAGACCCCCTTTTAAAGACCTTGTTCCCCATTGAGATTTAAGTCTAGCACTACAAGCCCTGACTCAGTCTCCTTTCCTTTGAACCTCCAGCTAAATTCAGATTGAAAATTTTACCTTGGAAGATGGCCTTTCTGGTTGCCATAACTTTGGCCAGGAGAATATCAGAACTTCAGGCACTATCATCAAAACCTCCTTAGTCTTTCATAAGGATAAGGTTACCTTACTTAGCAATGCTTCCTTTCTACCAAAGGTGGTGGCAGAATCAAATATTAACCAGACCATTGACCTCCTAGTATTCTTTCTAGATTTCAATGACATAGGAGAATACTTGTTACATGTACTGGACATATACAGGTAGTTATGGTTTTACTTACACCATACAAAGAATTTGAGGAACTCGGACCAACTTTTTGTCTCTTTTGCATATCAGAGATTGGGAGAAGCTGTCACTGAAGTATCTATAGCTAGATGGATTACAGTGTGTATTTTCTTTGTATACAGAAAGTTGAATATTCCCCTTCAGAGACATGTAAAGGCTGATTCTACTAGATCCATGGCTACTTCTACTGTATTCCTATCTAGAGCTCCCATGGATGATATTTGTGCAGCTGCTACTTTGTCAAACCCATATACCTTTATCAGATACTATAAATTGGATCTGGTTTCAAGGGAGAGAGTGCCCTTTGGCTTGGCCTTTCTCAGGAACATCCTTCCTTATGGCCCACCCAGGGCTCAGGTAGCTGGGGACTCTGTCCCATATGTTAAGGATGAATGAAAATTGTCAACATCAGATAAAGAAGTTATGTTCTTACCATAATGTTCCATATATTTTGTTCATTTTCACTAATCCTTAACTCGCCACCTTCCTACCCCCTTGCCTATAGAAAGAAGCAACTATATAAGGACACATTAGACACCTTATCTTCCTTAGGTGTTGACATCCAGTGATGGGACTTTATAGAGTTTCCTGTTTCTTCTGTTTCTTTTTCTGCATCCAGCTATATGTTAAATCTGAGGAAATGGGGACCAGAGCATCATGGGTAGGGAGGAGCTTGAGAATTTGTAGTCTTCCATGAGCTGATATAGCTGCAGCATCAGATCAGAGTCCCATACATTAAGGATGAATGAAAATGGACAGCACAGATGGAATGTTATGGTAAGAACATAACTTCCTTTTAATGGGAAAAAAATATATGTGCAGATGCAAGAAATTGACAGTTGTTTATGGCTTTCATCATTTTGTCTTATTTTTCAAACATATTTGCTTACAAAATCCCCCCACATTTATAGCATAAGCCAAGGACATTAATGTAGACATGCACAAGTGAAGTTCTCCTAATTCTTCATTAAGATATTCAGTGCACTTTTATTTCCCACCCCCACTCGTGCATTCTATGATCCCAGCTTTCC
This sequence comes from Protopterus annectens, assembly GCF_019279795.1. Classification (NCBI taxonomy): domain Eukaryota; kingdom Metazoa; phylum Chordata; order Ceratodontiformes; family Protopteridae; genus Protopterus; species Protopterus annectens. The sequence goes on along the minus strand of NC_056737.1, from coordinate 473,787,300 downwards.
TGTAACTAGTCTAGTCCAGGTACAGACATTAGTCTGTACCTGGACTAGACTAGTTACAGGAAAGGCAGGAAACAAGCACAAATGCGGGCTTTTAAACCAGAAAGATGGCATGCAATCTGAGAGTCATAATGCTCAAAGCCAGAAGTCGAAATCTCAAAATGCACTCGCTCGAAGCATTCCTTAAAATGGAGAACATCGTCATTTGTGCTGTAACAGAGACGTGGTTCAAGGCAGCAGAAAGCACCCCTGCACTACCAGGCTATAATTCATTCCACATCTTTTGGCCCCAAAACTTGGAGTGAAGCTCCAAAGGCGGTGGTGTTTCCATATTCATAAAGGATGTGCACACCTCCAGACTGGTAGCCCAGCATAAAGCATCTGAGATACTTCAGGTGCAGCTAATACTGGGTAAGACAGCAATTCAGGTTATAGCCTGCTATAGGTCCCCAACCATGTCCCAAGACTCACACTCCACGTTCCTAAGCACCCTGGAGAATATTAGGGTCTAACCTAACACTCATACTGGGCGACTTCAACTACTCCTTCATTAACTGAAAAATTACTCCTGTACCAATACACTTGCCCAATGTTTTCTGGAATTCATTAATTTCCAATGCTCTGGACCAGCTCGTTTTTACCCCCACTAGAGGTAGCAACATCCTTGACCTGATCATTACTAACATGTGTGACCATTGCTCTACACCAGTAGTCAACTCCTCCCTGGTTAGATCTGACCACAAACTAATCACCTTGGAAATCCACATCCCTCCCACCCCCTCACCCCCTCAAAGACAACCACCATGAAAAACTTCTCCAAAGCTAACTTTGGGCTCCTAAAAACAGAGGTGGCTAAGTTCACGGCACCCATGAAAATGGAGAATAGATGCATGACCACCGAATCATGCACCAATGCACTGTATGAACACGTACACAAATGCATGGATCTTGCCACATGCAATAGAACTAAGACACTCTCCTCAAAAAAAAAAAAGAAGCCAATCTGGTGGTCCCCTGCCATAAACTCTACAACAGAAGGAAGAAACTGATGCGGAATAAGGTGAAGTCCCAAGACTGGAAAACCTCCCTTAGCCTCAACAAAAGGTTAAGAGCCCTCATCAAATCCTCTAAAGCTAGCTGTGAAAACAGAATTTCAGCAGATAGTAAAGACAACCACAAGGCCTTGTATAGTTATGTAAATAATCTCCACGGCAATACCCAGATTTGCTCTGAGCTATTGCACAATGGTACCTCCTGTACCGAGCCAAGAGATATTGTCAGTATACTGGCTGACAAATTCAGTGCTAACTTTACCAATCACAGTACCAGTAGATTGCCAGGCACCCTGTTTTACTGCTGCACAGGTTAAAACAGCACTGTCCAAGGCCAAGAATACAGCTTCTATGGGACCTGACAATATCCCTGGCTGTGTTCTACGTGAACTACAGAGTGAAGTGGCACCTCACCTGTGTGCCCTGTTAAATCACAGCCTCACCTCAGGCTTTGTCCCTACCGAATGGCGCACTGCTACAGTCATCCCTCTCCACAAAGGAGATGCGACTGCAGACCCTGGGAATTATCACCCAATTAGCCTGACGAGTCTGATATGCAAATCTGTGGAACGCATCATCATGGATCTAATAAACAAGGATATAGGGAATCTCTAAACTTTGGATACTACAGAGTTTGGTTTTGTGAAGGGTAGATTATGCCTGCTCAACTTGGCTGACTTATTTGAGTCGGTCACTAGAGCTGTGGATGAAGGCAAGGTGGCTCATACAGCCTACCTTGATCTGGCCAAGGCCTTTGATACCATTCCCCACTCAGGAATCATAGGAAAACTCACTAAGCTAGGCATCAACCGCTATATCACTAGGTGGGTTGCAAACAGCCTCACAGATAGAACCCACAGTGCGAAAGTAGCTAACTGCAAGTCAGACTGCCGACCAGTCCACGAGTGGAGTCCCACAGGGTTCGCTCCTGGGTCCTCTCCTGTTTTGGTATCTACTTCTCTGAAGTCCAGGCCAACATGAAGGGACTCTGGCTGACAAAGTTTACAGACGATTGCAAGTTGGGAGCTATTATTAACTCCCCAAGTGATGTTGACATCCTACAGAAAGGCCTCAATGACACCAACAACTGGTGTCAGAACCATGGCCTTAAGCTCAATTCCAAAAAATGGTGTCATCATCCCCCTTGGGAAAAACCCAGATGTTCTTCGTGTTTCACTGTTGCAGTCATTACACTTGGGTTATCCTGCTGGCAGGCTACCCTCAGTCGGCCTGAATTCCAAAGTCTAGGTCCGGCATCGGTTGCTGTCGCCTCTTCCCTGATGTCAGAGTGCCAGGGCTATAAAAGATGCAGCCGACGCCATTTTCTTCAGTCTTTCTTGCCGCACGGTGCCCGAAGCATAAGCAGTTCGCAAGTGCTGGTCGGCCTACTCCTGAGGTTTTCGTGTTCGAATTTCAGATCCGAAGTCTTCTTCAAAAGCTAAGTACCCCGTTGGGGAAACTTTTTTCTTGCTCCAGACCGATGTCAGAAAAAGTTAATAATTGTATTTCTTGTGGGAAGCAAATACCTCATAAGGACTTTCATTCTTACTATATTCCTTGCCTAGGCTTTGACCACGATGTTGCTAGTTGTCGGTTTTGTGCTAGATTTAACCAAAGCACTATTAAGCGTCGGTACGATTTTGCATTACACTATTTTGGCAGAAGGTTTAATTATACGATGTCGTCGGATAGCCATCCGACTACCGGAATTCACAAGAAACGTAAAGAAAAGGACAAGCATCCGAGGTCCAAAACCGATGAAGAGGCTTCTTCTAAGCCAGTTGTCGTTTCGCTGGTTCTCAGTGAGGCGCCTTCGCAGCCCCTGACGCCCGCTACTTTAGACCCGCAGGCTGCTACCGACTCCCACGTGGAGTCGACTAGGCCGCTGGAAGATCAAAGTATTGGACCTTTGGAGACTATTCCCTCAGATGGGTCCAGAGCTGCTGAGCAGGCATCGGCTTCTGAGGGTGTTTTCAGACCGACTCAATTATGCACCTTTAAAGACAAAGAAACAAGTAGAACAGCCTCATGGACAGGCCTCCATGCCCAAAAAGCAGATGCTCAAAATGGCCGAAGACCTAATTACTTTGATCAGGGGTTCCCATCCCCCTCCTGATAAAAGGCCTAGGCAAAAGACAGAATATGAATCTTCAGATCAGGTTTCCATTTCATCTGATTCCTCTTCTGATCAGGAATACTCAATTCCTCCCTATGAGGATTCTGATGCTGAAGAATCTATACCTTCAACCTCTCCTCCTGAGGATTACTCTTTTGGGGAAACGTTGCATACCATGAGGGAACATTTTCACTGGGAGAGCCAAGATTTTTCAGAATCTAAGAAAAGGCTCAGAGACTTCCTTTTACTACCACAACACAGGCCCCTAGCTATTCCACCTGTGTTAGACATTGTAGATGATGTATTTTCAGAGTCCATTCTGACTCCTGACTCCTTACCTCCAGCTCCTGTTAAGCTGGAGAGATACTACAGGGTTCCTGACTCTCATAAATTCCTTTTCAAAAACCCTGCTGCTGACCCAGAAACAATCTCTCAGGGTCCCAAAGGGGTCAAGGCTTCAGCTGCAAAAAACTCTACCCCCTCAGACAGGGATTCTAGGGCATTAGACAGATGGGGAAAAAACGATTTACACTTCTGCTACCCTGGCTATAAGAGCTTGTCAGTTTCATATGCTCAAATATCAGCAATATATTATGTCACTGCTTAAACAGAAAATGTTGATAAATTCGGAATGTGCAGAAAACAAAGAAATGCAGGATTTATTGCATTCAGCTGAACAATTTGGAAAGCATACTTTGCAATGTGGTTTTAATTCTTTGGAGGCCTTCTGCAGGGCCGCTGTTACGGGTTCTGTCATCAGGAGGCATGCTTGGTTAAAGGAACAAAATCTGCCTGATCATGTCAAAGCAAAATTATTAGATGCTCCATTACAGCATGATACTTTGTTTGGTGTTAAAGCAGAAGAGGTGTTAGAAAATGGAGGACAAAGCTAAATCTATGCAAACGGTTAAGGATTTCTTACAGGTACAGCCACCTAGATTTAGCAGACACTGGCCTACAAAGAACTGGTCCTTTCCAGTGTCAGACAGACCACAAAGGGGCAGATACAGACGCCCAAGAGGCAGATCCCAGCCCCAAGGTTTGTACAGGTCTAAACAATGGGGTGCTTCTACCTCCAAAAGTGGAGAAGACAAATCACAGCCATACAGGAAACATTCCCAATGACTTTCCCCTGCCTGCACCAAGCTCTTATTTTTCTGGCAGCACCTTTAGGGGGAAAACGAGTACTTTTTTCTCAAAATTGGCATATAATAACCCAGGACAAATGGGTCCTAGACATAGTGTCACAAGGCTACAAGTTTCACTTCCATACCCTGCCAAGGACAAACAGTTGGCCAAACCTGCCAAAACATCAATGGGCAGAGGCACAAAAACAAGCATCATCCCTCATGGACATGAGGGCCATTCTACAAGTACCAGAGCAAGAGCAGGGACAAGGATTTCATTCAAGACTTTTCTTGGTCTCAAGAAAGGACAACACCTGGAGACCAATACTGGACCTATCTATTCTAAACACATTTCTGGATATACCAAAATTCAAAATGTTGACTCTATAGCAACTTCTGCCCATACTGGGCAAGAAGGCTTGGCTAGTGACTTTAGACCTAAAAGAGGCATACCTGCATGTCCCAGTCAGACCAACATGCAGAAGATACCTCAGATTCAAAGTTGGCTCAATGCACTACCAATTCTCTGCACTGCCCTTTGGCTTATCTACTGCGCCCAGGGTCTTCACAAAGTGCCTGGCACCAGTAATTGCATTCTGCAGACAAAGAGGAATACAAATATATCCTTACTTGGACGACTGCCTCATTCAAGCAGAGAACAAGGACATTCTACTACAATCTCTGGCGTTTGTAAAGAGATTTCTAACAGGCCTAGGGTACACAGTCAATGAAAAGAAATCAAAACTAGTACCCTCTCAAGAGATAATATTCCTGGGTGCAAGCTTAAATAGAACTGCCCAGATGGCTTATCTCACACCAGACAAACAAAGACAACTGACTACCTATTTCAACCTGTTAGCAACAAAGGCCCAGTTAACTGCAAGAAAAATTCTGCAGGCTTTGGGCTTCATGGCATCCTGCATTCTACTAATTCTATATGCAAGACTGCATATGAGGAAGCTTCAATGGTACCTAAAAACTGTTTGGACTCAACATTGCCACAGTCTGGAAACAGTAATTACCGTCATTCTCTGCCTGCAACAGGAGTTTCGATGGTGGGCGAAGGCTTGTCACCAGAACAAGGGGCAGCCATTCAATTTACCCCCAGCCAAGCAAAAATTAACAACGGATACATCAGATTATGCCTGGGGGGCCCACATGGCAGGAAGGTGTATTCAAGGCACATGGTCTGCAAACCAAATGCATCTACATAGCAATCAAAAAGAGATGCTAGCTGTTCAGAATGCCCTGACACCCTTCAAGGACCTACTTCATCCGGGACAACTACTTATAAAGACAGACAACACCACGGTCATGTGGTATATAAACAAGCAGGGAGGCACTCATTCCTACCCCCTTTGCAGACTAGCCATGACTTTGTGGGACACAGCATTGACTTACCAAGTACATCTGCAGGCACAATTCCTGCCAGGAAAGATAAATACTCTGGCAGACGAACTAAGCAGAAACCTCATGGATCCCCACGAGTGGAATTTGGATGCACAAGTCTTCAGCATGATAACAAAGAAATGGGGATGCCCAGAGATAGATCTATTTGCCCCTCCTCACGACTACCAACTAAAAAGATTCTGCACAAGGGCTCATCACAGACAAGCATGGAAAGTGGATGCCCTATCTTTCAGCTGGAAAAACTTAGCAGTATATGCCTTTCCTCCACTGCGTCTCCTCCCCAAGGTACTCCTAAAGGTCAGACAAGAGAAGCCAAAAATGATACTGATTGCCCCAGACTGGCCCCGGCAGTACTGGTATCCAATTCTAAGGAACTTGTCTCAATGCCCGGCTTGGACCTTGCCTCAGATACCTCATCTACTATCCCAACAAGACAATCAGATCCTGCACAGCCAGCTAAAGACCTTAAATCTGGCAGCATGGCAGATAGTGTAGTCATACAAAACGCGCCCCTCACTAAACCTGTTATGGATGTCATTTTGGAGGCCTAGTACCAGAGATTCTGTGCTTGGAACCAGGCACAAGGAATTGACACAGCTGTACCAAATATTTCTCAGATTTTGCAATACTTAACTTAGATGCTGGATAAAGGCCTATCCTTTTCATCAATTAAAATTCATGCCTCTGCCATTTTGGCTCATTACAATACAGAGCCACCAATCTTTTCTCATCCTTTGTTACCTCAGAGAAGCCAAAAACTTAAGGCCTCCATGGAGATCACCAATATCTGCATGGGACCTCAATTATGTCTTGGAAAAACTCACCCTGCCTCCTTTTGAGCCAGCCGCTACAGTTGATATAAAGTTTTTATCTTGGAAAACAGCTCTGCTCCTAGCAATAACTTCTGCAAGACGAGTCTCAGAGCTACAGGCACTCATGGCTGTGGAACCTTTTATCATTTTTTATCCAGACAGGGTTTCTCTGAGGACAAACCCGACATTCATGCCTAAGGTAGTGTCCAGTGTGGCCCTTAACCAAGCTATTCATCTGCCTACTTTCTATCCAAACCCACAGAATAAGGGGGAGAGAATTCTGCAGTCTTTGGACATACACAGACAACTACGCTTCTACTTGAACAGAGCCAAAGCTTTCAGAAAGACGGAGCAACTACTAGTGGCATTTGCTGCAGGATCACAAGGAAAGGCTATCTCAAAGCAGACTATTTCTAAATGGATAGGCCACTGCATTCGGTTCTGCTATTCACAACATGGCAAGCCAGTGCCTAAGTGCATTAGGCCACATTCAACCAGCGCAGCAGCCACTTCAGCAGCCTTCCTCAGGGGAGTACCAACCAAAGACATTTTAGAGGCTGCTACCTGGAGTTCAGTGCACACCTTTACAAAGCACTATCATTTATCACTCTACTCTAAATCCAGGGCAGGCTTTGCCACTGCAGTTCTGCAGGGGCTCATAGCCGCTCCTAATGCTATACTAGCTCCAGCCTCCCAACTGTAGCTTTGGGATTCAACCCAAGTGTAATGACTGCAACAGTGAAACACGAAGAACATAGTACAGTTGTGTACACTTACCATAAAGTGCAGTCATTACACTTGGGTTATCCTGCTGGCAGGCTACCCTCAATCGGCCTGAATTCCAAAGTCTAGGTCCGGCGTCAGTTGCTGTTGTCTCTTCCCTGACGTCAGAGCGCCTGGGGTATAAAAGATGCAGCCGACGCCATTTACTTCAGTTTTTCTTGCCACAGATGTCAGGTGCCCCCAAAAGGGTAGGCTAAAGAAATATGCCAATAAAACAAGCATGCGCCAAAATATATTATACCTTCATCTACAAGCAAATACACCACATAGGTTGTATAGATTAGAGAAGTGCAGATAAGTTCCAGCAAAGAAATGGGGGATGGAGGGTGGGTAACCTGGACTGCAACAGTGAATACACTCGAACATCTACATTTATGGTAAGTGTACACAACTGTACTTTCCCTTGAATTACCACATTGATGGTAGTCCACTGAACACAGAAGGCATTATAAGAGATCTGGGAACACAGACTGGCAGCAACCTGTCTTTTGACCACTACTTTGCCACTGTGGTCAGAAAGTCCTTTTGTGTGGCACATCTCATTACTAAGAGCTTTGCATCCAGGAAGAAGGAGGTCATTGTCTCCCTCTACTCTTCCCTCATTAGGCCAGTCATCGAGTACAATGCCCCATTTGGCATGTACCTCACTAGATACCTGCACATCTGGAGAGGCCAAAAAAGTACCTCGCAAAGAGGATCCTAGGCCTTAAACACTTGTCCTGTATAGACAGACTAAAAAACTCCAACTATTCTCTGTCTCATGTCGCCTACTTAGAGGCGATCTCTGCTTGACTTACAAAGCAATGTCTGACCCAGCTCTGTTAGAAATGCTACATCTAAAGAAATCCTTCCGCACCACATGCTCTAGAGACCTTAACCTCATTACCACATTCAACAGAACATGCTGGAGGAACAGGTTCATAACCCAGGGACTGCCAATGCTGTGGAATAGACTTCCCATACATGTCAAGCAGAGCACCTCACTGGCCCTCTTCAAGAGAAATTTTGATGAGTGGATGGGAAATAGAAAATTCATCCTTGGTATCACTCCAGTGGCTCTACTCGACAGAGGCACTAGGAACTAAGGTTGGGTGGCACAATGCCAGGGTAATCCTGTGCGCTAGGCTTGTAAAGGCTCCAGGGCCATTAGCCTAGTACACACCTACGAACCTATTCACTTAAACTCAATTCTGTCCAGCCTTTCTTCTCTTGTTATACTGCAAAGCCTGTATTTCTCACAACTAAAAATACTAGTTAACTTTAATATCTTTAACACCTACAACAGTCACTGAAAAGACTGACCACACATTTGAAATACCCCTGATTATACACTATACAAAACTACTTTACAATATAACATTACTGGCAAAGTGGGGTGTGTGCTTTACACTCTCCTCTCAGTTTTAACAAAGTCACCAAATGTCCAGTCTTTCTCAGCCCTTTTTACTTAAACAGTCATACTTCACAAGTGTGACTGCTTCATAGTCTTGCATTTATTCATTAATTTCATTTTTGCTGGTCTTTTTCCTGATCATCTTCATCGCCAAACACCAGACTCTGGTTCAAGGTATTCCTGATTATTGTTTTTAACTCGTGTGATTTTTTTTTCTCTCTGTCTCAAGCATTTTCCTTTGGAAGATGCAAGATGTTTCACTGTGAAAGTCTGTCTTAGCTTTATTTATTGTCAGAAGATTGAGAAGCAGACTCCCCTTTTGTTTGCTGGGTCGCTTTTTGTTGGATAAACTTTTTTTATTTACTCTTTAGTCTGTTCTGCTTCAAAAAATATCTTTGATGCACAAAGAAGAAAATATTCTGAAGAAAGGTGGATACAGCAGATGTTCTTCGTCTCCCATTGCTGCAGTCCTTACATATGGGTATTCCGCTGTCCCCAATCGGCCCGAATACCAAAGAGCTAGAACCGGCGTCGGTCATCGGCGCCCGAGACTGACGTCAGTACGTGCCAGTACAAATGCGCATGACCGACGCCATAACCTCAGTCTTTCTTGCCGCGTGGTCCTAAGCAGAAGCAGCTTTTGCAAGTGCCGCTCGCTCTGGAATTGTCGGTTTTCGAGTTTCAGACCGGAGACCAAGTTGGGCTAAGTACCCCGTTGGGGACACTTTTGTTTTTTTCTTGCCTCAGTATTGACGGATGTCAGAAAAAGTTAATAACTGTATTTCTTGTGGGAAACAGATTCCTCATAGGGATTACCATTCACTCTGCATTCCTTGTTTAGGGCCTGAGCACGACGTTGTTGGGTGTTGCTTTTGTGCTACTTTTAACGAGCGTACTATTAAACGTCGGTTGGACTGTGCTAGGCTGGTGTTTGGTAAACGTTGTAATTACAACATGCCGTCGGATTCTCCGATGACTGGTTCTTCTAAGAAACGCAAAGAAAAGTCTTTGCGGTCCAAACAGGATGAGTCGTCCACTCCGGACGCCGGTTCTGTAGTACCACTGGCTACTTCAGCGGCTCCTTCTGAAAGTTTACCTGAGTCTCAAGGGGAGCCTTTGTTACTGCAGGAAGTGGCTTCTCCTGTGTTAGGCCAGGCTGAGGGTGCTTCTCTGCTGTCCGTGGTTCCCTCCCCTCATACGGTAGTTAGGCCTCCTCCTTCTCTAAGCAAAGCCCATTCTAAGTCTAAGTCTGCCCCTGCTGGTGCTAGTCCCCAGGGTCCAGCTCCTAGGAAGCACATGTTAAAGATGGCTGAAGATTTGATTACTTTAATTAGGGGTTCTATGTCCCCCCCTGTGAAGAGGCCCAGGGTAGAGACAGAGTTGGAGGGTTTGGTTCAGTCTTCCAATGAGTCAGATTCCTCTGTAGAAGAACTTCAGGATTTCCCTCCCTATTCTGATTCGGAGGCTGAGGACACTACTCCCTCTGCCCCTCCAGAAGATTTTTCTTTCTCTGAGACTTTGCATTCCATGAGGGAACATTTCAAATGGGAGGGCCAGGATTATTCTGATTCTCGTAAAAGACTAAGAGAATTCTTGTTTGCCTCAGCATAGGCCCTTGGCTATTCCCGCTGTACTGGATGTTGTTCAGGATGTATTTTCTGAGGCTGCCCTTAACCCAGATTCTCTGCCTCCTGCCCCGTTAAACCAGATAGATACTACAGGGTTCGAAGCTCACAAGTACTTAAATAAGAGTCCTAGGGCTGATCCAGAAACTATTACTCAAGGCCCCAAAGGTGTTAGGGCTTCTGTGGTTAGGAATCCAGTTCCTCTGGACAAGGATGCTAGGGCCCTGGATAGGTGGGGTAAAAAACTGTATACCTCTTCTACTTTGGCTATGAGAGCTTTAAATTGTCAGTTTCATATGCTCCGGTATCAAAATTATTTGCTGGGCCAATTGAAATGTAAAGTAGATGCTTTAGCTGAAGGTATTGATTGTAAGGAGCTTCAGGATTTAGTGCATGCTTCAGACCAAGTTGGTAAGCATTCTTTGCAGTGTGGTTTTGATGCTTTGCAGGCTTCTTCCAGGGTGGCTGCTACTAGTTCAGTTGTTCGTAGGCATGCTTGGCTTAAAGATCAGACCTTGTCAGAGCATGTTAAGGCTCGAATTATGGATGCTCCTCTACAATCTGATGTTCTTTTTGATCCTCCAGTAGAATCGGTTTTGAAAAAGATGGAGGAAAAAGCTAAGTCTATGCAGACAGTTAAGGACTTTTTACAGGTTCAGCCCCCTAAGTTCAGTAGGAATTGGCCTGCTAAGGGATGGTCTTTCCCTCTCGGATTATCAATCTAGGGGCAGGTCGAGGCAGGTAGAGGTAGGGCTTCCTCTCAGGGCCCTGTTACTTCTAGGTCTTTGAGTTCTTCTACCCTTCTGCTGGGAGGGCAGGGGTCAGTCCTTTCGGAAACAGACCCAATGACCCGTGTCTTCAGCTGCCGGACTCTGCCTTGCTGGCAGCCCCTCTAGGAGGAAAACTGAGACTTTTCAAAAAGAATTGGCATTTAGTTACCCAAGACAAATGGGTATTGGACATAATAAATCGAGGCTACAAATTTTATTTTCACACATTCCCTCCTTTCAAAGGTATGCCGGATGTGCCTCATCAGCAAAGACTGGAAGCACAGACACAAATTTCTTCTCTGCTTCAGTTGGGAGCAATACAGGAAGTACCTTCTGCAGAAAGAGGCACAGGGTTTTATTCCCGTCTTTTCTTAGTGCCAAAGAAAGGAAATACTTGGAGACCAATTCTGGACTTGTCCATTCTAAATACCTTTCTGGAAATTCCAAAATTCAAGATGTTAACACTGCAACAGCTGTTGCCTGTGCTGGGCAAAGATCACTGGATGGTGACTCTGGATCTCAAAGAGGCCTATCTTCACATTCCTATCAGGCCCAGTTGCAGGAACTTCCTGAGATTTTGGAATGGGAATTTGCATTATCAGTTCTCTGCATTGCCCTTTGGCTTGTCTACTGCACCCAGGGTATTCACAAAAGTCCTGGCTCCAGTAATAGCTTTTCTCAGACTAACAGGAATTCAAATTTATCCTTATCTGGACGACTGTTTGATCAAGGCAAGCACGAACTTCTTCAACATCTGCAGTATGTAATGACAGTTTTAAGATGCCTAGGGTATTCTGTGAACGAAATAAAGTCCAGTCTAGTACCCTCACAAGAGATGTGTTTTCTGGGTGTGAAACTGAATACAGCTGCTCAGATGGCATTTCTTACCCCGGACAAACAAAGAAATCTTCACCTATACTTCCAACAGCTATCAGTAATGTCCAGGCTGACTGCAAGGACAGTCCTTCAAGCCTTGGAGTTCATGGCATCTTGCATTCTAGTACTTCCCAATGCCAAACTGCATATGAGGAAGCTACAATGGTATCTCAAAAGCGTTTGGACTCAACACTGCCATGATTTGGACACTGTCATTCGATTCTACCTTGCATTCAGAGAGAATTTCTGTGGTGGGCTCAGGAATGTCACCTAAACAAGGGGCTCTCTGTGACCCAACCAGAGGCAAGTCAGATATTGACGACAGACGCCGGAGTCAGCCTGGGGAGCTCATTTCAAAGGAAAATGGATTCAAGACCTTTGGCCCCAGAGCTACTTCACTTGCATATCAACATGAAAGAGATGCTGGCAGTTCAATTTGCTTTGGAAGGATTCAAAAGCCTACTTCAACCAGGACTGGTGTTGATTCAACAGACAACACGACTGTCATGTGGTACATCAACAAGCAAGGGGAACTCATTCTTACCCTCTTTGCAGACAAGCAATGCTGTTATGGGAAACTGCTTTGAATCTGCACATCACTCTTCGAGCACAGTTTCTGCCAGGAGCACAAAATTCTTTAGCAGATGTTCTGAGCAGACAGATTGTGGATCCTCACGAATGGAAATTGGACCCTCAGGTATTTCTTCAGTTGACAATGGCTTGGGGAACTCCGGACATAGATCTGTTCGCTTCTCCTCTGAATTTCCAACTGCCACTGTTTTGCACAAGGCTATTTCATCCAAAAGCCTGGAAAATAGATGCACTATCCTTCAGTTGGAGCAACCTTCACGTGTATGCTTTTCCTCCTTTGCCTCTTCTTCCAAAGGTGCTGTTGAAAGTCAGGAGGGACAAACCTTGCATGATCCTTATAGCACCGGATTGGCCTCGTCAGCATTGGTACCCTCTGTTGAGGAGCTTAATTCATGTACCACCTTGGCCATTACCACAGATTCCTCACTTATTGTCTCAGGAAAACAATCATTTTCTCAATGTCAGGGTGCAATCCCTACACCTGACAGCCTGGCGCATTCTGTTTTAGAGAAGGAGGACCTTCGGCTCCCTCAACAAGTTTTGGATGTTATTTTGGAAGCCAGGCGTCCTAGTACTCGAAAAGTTTATGCTGGTAAATGGAAGAGATTTTTTCTTTGGAGTTCAGCTAAAGGCTTTGATGTCGAATTGCCTAATTTGAGTTGTACATTGCAATATTTGACTATTTTATTGGACAAGGGTTTGTCCTTCTCTTCTGTAAAAGTGCATGCTGCAGCTATTTCTGCTCACTATGATTGTGACCCTCCTTTATTTTCTCATCCTTTGGTTAAACAGTTTCTTAGAGGGGCTAAGAATATAAGACCCCCACGGAGGGCTCCTTCTCCTACCTGGGATCTTAATTTTGTTTTGGAAAAGCTGACTCTGCCTCCGTTTGAACCTGCAGCTACAGCTGAATTGCAGTTGTTGTCTTGGAAGACTGCTTTTTTATTGGCTGTTACTTCTGCTAGAAGGGTATCTGGATTACAGGCCCTCATAGCAGTGGAACCTTTTCTGATTTTTCACAATGACAGAGTTTCCTTACGTACTAATCCTACTTTTCTGCCTAAAGTGGTTTCTAATGTGGCATTGAACCAATCTATACATTTGCCTACTTTTTATGCTAACCCCCAAAATGAAGGGGAAAAAGTTTTGCATTCTTTGGATGTACATAGGCAGTTAAGGTATTATTTGAGCAGAACCAAAGAGTTCAGAAGGTCTCAGCAATTATTTGTTTCTTTTGCTTTGACTTCACGAGGGAAAGCTGTCTCGAAACAAACTATTTCCAAGTGGATTGGCCATTGTATTGCTTTTTGTTACTCTCATCATGGCAAGGATGTTCCAGTTGGGATCAGGCCTCATTCTACTAGGGCTACGGCCACTTCTACTGCTTTTTTGAGAGGGGTAGCTACTAAAGACATTCTAGAAGCAGCTACTTGGAGTTCTGTACATACCTTTACAAAGCATTATCATTTACCTCTTTATTCTAGGTCTAGGGCTGGGTTTGCCACTGCAATCTTACAGGGCATGTCAGCAGCTCCTAATGCTGTTTAGTTGACCAGCCTCCCTTTTTTCCGTTGCTCTGGGATTCTACCCATATGTAAGGACTGCAGCAATGGGAGACGAAGAACATAGTACAGTTTTGTACCTACCATAAATGTAGATGTTCGAGGATCTCCATTGCTGCAGTCCAATTTTCCCTCCTCCTTCCCCTTTTCTTTTTAGGTTGGGGTTTGGGTGGTGTTTTTTGCATTCTGACGTCTGAGGCAAGAAAGACTGAGGTTATGGCGTCGGTCATGCGCATTTGTACTGGCACGTACTGACGTCAGTCTCGGGCGCCGATGACCGACGCCGGTTCTAGCCCTTTGGTATTCGGGCCGATTGGGGACAGCGGAATACCCATATGTAAGGACTGCAGCAATGGAGATCCTCGAACATCTACATTTATGGTAGGTACAAAACTGTACTTTTTAATCTCACACCTGCCTCTCTACATTCCCTGGCTGCTGGGATAAATTTGCTTCTTTAATGCCTGGTGTACAGTGAATAATAATTGTCCACAAGCACTGGTCTTTATTCATTTTTTAATACTTTTCCCTTCTACCACAGTTTTGTCAGGTTGTATGCTTTTTGTTGGTATGAATGAACCTTTACGAATATTGATATTGGCTGTTTTCTCGTGGCCAGGTTTGGAGCATACTTTCCTTGCCCTTACAGTTACCAGGTCCTTCTGTGAAATGGCAGTCTAGTTGCTTATTTGTGATTTTATGAATTGAATCTAGTCTGTTTCTCTGGTACAGCAGAAAATCTCAAGTTTTATTTTCGCACTGTCTTCTAACTCTACCATTTTTTGAAATGGCTGTTCTTGAGAATCCTCAAGTTCAGTCTGTTTTTGCAGTTTTATCAGTTTGTCTGAATAGGTAGCTAAATCTTCTTCTATCTTCTAGCCTTTTATTTGAGTTGATATTCTTCAGTGTTTTATTCACCTCTTACTATTTTTATTTTTTTTCCTCTAAAGTACTAAAAGCCATTTTTACATTAAAGATGAAGCTTGAACTGCTTTTTGCTGAATGGCTGCAGGATTCTTCCCAGCCTGTGTTTTCTCTTCACCTTTCCTAGTTGATTTTCTTTAACATTCTCCAAATGTCATCTTTGCTAACATGTAGGCATTGTACTTATTAGCCAGTAACTGAATTTTCCCAAAACTGACAGTGTCATTGGCTATTTCTCAGTTTCTGTTTCCAGACTGGGGGAGCTGAAGTTAACCAGTTGATCAGTGTACAACTATCTTGAAAGTCTGTTGATGCTTTTAAGGGCATGTGATGATGTGAGGTATTGCCAGCTATGCCAGGAGAAGTAAGGCAGTGGATGTGTAACATACACCAGCATATCTAGCTGGAGTTTTGTAAAGAATTCTGTCATTTTTATGTCAACCTGATTTGTACAGGTGCTTGTGTTGAAAATGTATTTGTAAAGTTGCTTGTGTTAAAAAATGTACTAGCAGTGGGTCCTGTTGTCAGAAAAGAAATATACCTATATGTCAGACTGTATTGCAACTGTTGAAATGATATATTGTAACAGAGGATACTGGAAGAGGAGAGGTTAATCTCAGTCCAGCTAATTTAGAAAAATAGTCTGAAATTAAATTACCTGGTTTAGGCCATAAAGATTGTATCTTACAGTTCTGATTGCAGCCAGAGACAAAATGTCTGTGAAAGCCAGGACTAGGAATCCTACTGTATTGTCCTTGGGGGTGAACTAGTTGCTACCTTGAAAGGGTGGAAGTTTGTGAAATAGTTTTATAGCTTCCAGATACTTTAATGCATCTTTGCAAACCTCTGCGTGTGTGTATATTATATATGCTAGATTCTGGTTCAGTAGTGGGGTAGTGTGGGAGCCAGAGCCAGAGTCAGATGACCAGATGTATGTAATGTAATTTTGTAGTCCAACACTGAAATTATGTTTTAATACTGGATGAGACAGACGTCTCGGGGCAGTCTGTTTTTGAAACCAGACAAAGAAGGAGCACTCGCCAACTTCATCTTGCCTTGCTTTAGTACGTAACCAGGGAGTAATAAATGTCCTTCGTGTTTCACTGTTGCAGTCATCACTTTTGGGTTATCTGCTTGCAGTAGCCCTCAGTCGGCCTGATTAACAAAGTCTTGGGTCCTGGGTCGGTTGCTGTCCCTTCTTCCATGACGTCAGGTCATCAGGAGCGTAAAACATGCAGCTGACACCATTACATCAGTCTTTCTTGCCGTGGGGTGCTAAAAGCAGAAGCAGTTCGCAAGTGCCGGTCGGCCGACTCCTGAAATTTTCGTTTTCGAGTTTCAGAACCAAAGTCTTCAACTAAAGCTAAGTACCCCGTTGGGGAAACTTTTTCTTGTTCCTTACCGATGTCAGTAAAAGTTAATAATTGCATTACTTGTGGAAAGCAAATACCTCATAAAGATTTTCATTCGTACTGTATTCCTTGCCTAGACCCTGACCACGACATACCGTGCTGTCTGTTTTGTGCTTTATTTAATCAGCACACTATTCATCGTCTGTATATTTTCGCCTCTAAATATTTCGGTTCTCGGTTTAATTATCCAGAAATGTTATCGGTTAGCCATCCGACTACCAGGATTCTGAAAAAACGCAAGGATGAAGACAGAGACAGGTCGCCGAGGTCCAAAACTGCCGATGACGCTCCTCCTAAGCCAGTCGCCAGTTCACCGGTACTCAGTGAGGCACTTTTGCAGCCCATGATACCCGCTACTTCTGGTTCACAGGCATCTACTGAGACCCATTCGGAATCCGGTATGCTGCGAGATGCTTCAACTGTGGAACCAGCGGATGTCTCTACCTTGGATGGGTCCGGAGCCGCTGTGCAGGCACTGGCTTCTGTGGGTGTATTCAGGCCTACGGACTTGCATATTAAACTGATGCCTCCTTCTTCTTTAAGGCCTAAATCTCGAACCATACCTAGAAAACTGATGCTCAGGCCTCTGTGCCTAAAAAACAAATGATAAGAATGACTGAAGATGTTATAACTTTAATCAGGGGAAGCCAACCACCCTCTTCTAAGAGACCTAGGACTGAAATTGTTTTTGAATTTTCTGACCAGGATTCTGATTTTTCTGATTCTTCTGATTATCTGGATTTACCCTTATCTACTTATGAGGATTCTGATGCAGAGGACTGTATTCCCCTCCAGAGGATTTTTCTTTTATTGAAACCTTACTTACTCTAAGGGAGCATTTCCAATGGGAAAGCCAGGATTTTTCTGATTCAAAAAAGAGGCTTAGGGATTTCTTACTCCTTCCTCAGCATAGGCCGTTAACTATTCCTCCTGAACTAGACATTGTTGATGATGCCTTTTTGGAATGTAGTTTGGCCCCTGATTCTTTGCCTCCTGCTTCCAGAAAAAATGACAGATATTACAGGGTTCCTGATTCTCACAAGTTCCTTTTTAAAAATCCTATTGTGGATCCAGAGACTATTTCACAGGGACCCAAGGGCATTAAGGCCTCTACTGCCAAAAACCTTACCCCTTCTGATAGAGACTCTAGGGCGCTGGGTAGATGGGGTAAGAAGGTTTACACTTCTGCAGCCTTGGCCATTAGGGCCGTAAACTGTCAGCTTCATATGTTAAAGTATCAACATATTATTGGATTGCTTAAACAGAAAATGATGTTGATTCCTGACTGTGCTGAAAATAAGGAATTACAGGATTTAATGCAGTCTGCTGAACAGGTTGGAAAACATACTTTGCAATGTGGGTTTGATTCTTTAGAGGCCTCTTGCAGGGCTGCTGTCACTGGGCCTGTACTCAGAAGGCATGCCTGGCTTAAGGAACAATCTTTGCCTGATCATGTTAAAGTTAAACTGTTGGATGCTCCCTTAAATCAGGACCGCCTGTTTGGCAACAAAGCTGAGGAATTTCTTAAAAAGATGGAAGATAAAGCTAAATCTATGCAAACTGTTAAAGATTTCTAACAAGTTCAGCCTCCAAGATTTAGTAGGCATTGGCCCTCTAAGAATTGGTCCTTTCCGGCTCCTTCCAGGCCTTCTCAATCCAAACCCAGACGCAGCAGAAATCCCAAGTTTTCAGACCCAGGGTACACACAAGACTAAGCAGTGGGGGGCTTCCACTTCCAAATCTGGGAGTAGTAAGACTCCCCCATATGGAAAACTGTCTCAGTGACTTTATTTTAAAACTTCCAAGCACTTCTCAACTGAATGCTCCTTTAGGGGGAAAGATTGGTCTGCAGGCCAAAAACTGGGAACTCATTACCCAGGACAAATGGGTTTTAAATATAGTGTCCAAAGGATACAGATTTCACTTCCACACATTACCAACGCCAAAAGGTTGGCCAGATCTACCCCCAAATCAGTGGGCAGAGGCTCAAAAGCAAATACTCTCTCTCTTAAACATAAAGGCTATTCAAACTGTACCAGAAGAGGAAAAAGGACAAGGTTTCTACTGAAGACTTTTCCTGGTGCCCAGAAAAGACAATTCATGGCATCCTATTCTGGACCTGTCTACTCGAAACACCTTTTTCGTGATTCCAAAATTCAGGATGCTGATTCTTCACCAGTTGCTTCCTATGCTTGGAAAAGATGCCTGGATGGTAACACTCGATTTAAAGGCAGCATACCTGCACATCGCAATCAGGGAATCTTGCAGAAGATAACTATGCTTCAAAGCAGGCTACAATCACTACCAGTTCTCTGCGCTGCGCTTTGGCTTATCTACTGCGCCCAGGGTATTCACAAAGTGCCTAGCCCCGGTCAGTGCATTTTGCAGGCAAAGAAATATTCAAATATACCCATACCTGGACGATTGTTTAATTCGGGCAGAAAGCCAGGACATACTTTTGAATCATCTGGCCTTTGTACAAAGGGTGCTAACTTGTCTGGGGTACACCATAAATGAAAAGAAATCGCACCTGGTACCCTGTCAACAAATCATATTCCTGGGAGCAAGCTTGAATACATCTTCCCAGATGACTTTCCTCACGCCAGAGAAACAAATTCATCTGACAACCTAATTCAAGCAACTGGCCACAAAACCCTACTATCTGCAAGGCAAATACTACAAGCCTTTGGTTTCATGGCCTCCTGCATTCTTCTAATTCCATATGCAATACTGCATATGAGAAAACTACAATGGTATCTAAAAAGCCTATGGTGTCAACATTCTCAGGAAATAGAAGCAATGATTCCTATCATACCTTGCCTGCGCCTAGAGTTTCCTTGGTGGGCAGGGGCCTGCCACCAAACCAAGGGACTACTATTCACACCACCCTGTGCCGCCCAAACCCTAACAACAGACTCATCAGATTAGGCATGGGGGGCTCACCTGGCAGGGAAGTGCATTCAGGGCAAATGGAACCCAAGTCAAATGCACTTGCATATCAATCAAAAAGAAATGTTAGCTGTACAGAATGCTCTGACAGCTTTCAAGGACCACATTCTTCCAGGACAATTAATGGTAAAGATGGACAAACACCACTGTTATGCGGTACATAAACAAGCAGGGGGGTACACATTCTTACCCCCTAGCAGACTAGCCATGGCATTGTGGAACACAGCCCTGAGCTACCAAGTGCATCTACAAGCTCAGTTCCTGCCAGGAACACTGAATACACTGCAGACGAACTAAGCAGAAACCTCATGGACCCACAAGAGTGGATGCTGGAACCAAGGATTTTCAACATGTTGACAAGCAAATGGGGGAGCCCATATATAGATCTGTTTGCCTCCCCCCAGAACTATCAATTAGACAAATTTTGCACAAGGACCCCCCACAAACAAGCTTGGAAATTGGATGCTCTGTCCTTCAGTTTATGCCTTTCCTCCTCTGCCTCTGCTCTCCAAGGTATTACTAAAGATCAAACAAGACAAACCAAGGATGATTTTGATTGCACCAGATTGGCCACACCAACACTGGTTCCCCCTCTTGCGCAGTGTGGCACTGTTGGCCCCATGGCACCTGCCTCAGACTCCTACCCTATTGTCTCAGCAGGAGAACCAAATTCTGCATCTTCAGCTTCATACACTGAACCTAGTAGCCTGGCTAATTATTTAATCTCTCCTTTACCATCCCTCAGTAAACCAGTGATGGATATCATTTTAGAGGCAAGGAGGCCTAGTACTAGAAAATCTTATGCTGAAAAATGGAAAAGATTCTTTGGCTGGAAACAATCTCAAGGGACGAGCACAGCAGTGCCCAATTTACCTCAGATTTTACAATACTTAACTGAGATGCTTCACAAGGGCCTGTCTTTCTCCTCCATCAAAATTCATGCCTCAGCCATTTCAGCTCATTATAACACATAACCTCCCCTCTTCTCTCATCCACTGCTTAAGCAATTCCTCAGAGGGGCCAAAAATCTACAACCACCCAGGAGACCCCCAGCTCCAGCCTGGGACCTTAACTTTGTATTGGAAAAGCTCACCCTTCCTCCTTTCGAACCAGCTGCCACTGCGGATTTAAAATTCCGCTCATGGAGAATAGCTTTTCTTTTAGCAATCAGTTCAGCAAGAAGGGTATCTGAATTACAGGCCCTTATGGCAGTGGAGCCTTTAATCATCTTTCATGCGGACAAGGTGTCCCTCAGGACCAATCCATCCTTCATGACCAAGATGGTATCCAGTCTGTCCCTTAATTGGTCCATTCATTTGCCAACCTTCTTTCCTAAGGGGAACGGATACTGCACTACTTAGACGTGCACAGACAACTTAGATTCTACTTGGACAGGACTAAACCTCAAAGGAAGTCTGAACAACTGCTGGTGGCATTTGCTGCAGGGGCAGAGGGGAAGGCTATTTCAAAGCAAACCATTTTCCAATGGATAGGCCATTGCATTCATTTCTTCTACAAGCACCATGGAAAACCTGTCCCACAGGGGATCAGACCCAAGCACCATGGAAAACCTGTCCCACAGGGGATCAGACCCCACTCAACCAGGGCTGCATCTACCTCTACAGCCTTTCTCAGTGGCATCCCTACCAGGGACATCCTAGAAGCTGCTACCTGGAGTTCAGTACATACTTTCACCAAGCATTACCATCTGCAAATTTTCTCTAAATCCAGAGCTGGCTTTGCCACTGCAGTCTTGCAGGGCCTTATAGCTGGTCCTAATGCTATCTAAATTCCTCCTCCCATCCTTAGCTTTGGGAATCTACACAATTGTGATGACTGCAGCAGTGAAACACGAAGAACATAGTACAGTTGTTTACACTTACCATAAATGTAGATGTTTGAGTGTATTCACTGTTGCAGTCTTGGTTACCCTGCCTCCAGCCCCCTTTCTTCTTTTGGCTATACCTCTACTCTGCTTTACTATGCTCAAAAGCTTTTTGGTTTATTTGCTTTTTTGTTGGAGGTATAACCTTGTATTTGTAGAGATTTAATTGCTTCCCATTAAGGGGGCACCTGACATCTGGGGCAAGAAAAACTTATGTAATGGCATCGGCTGCATGTTTTATACCCCTGATGACATGACGTCATGGAAGAAGGGACAGCAACCGATGCAGGACCCAAGACTTTGTTAATCAGGCCGACTGAGGGCTACTGCAAGCAGATAACCTAATTGTGATGACTGCAACAGTGAATACACTTGAACATCTACAATTATGCTAAGTGTACACAACTGTACTTTCCTTCTATTGCAGTGTTAATGATCCTTGCTGGAATTTCAATTTTATCTTCATCCCGTTGTTTGAAGGATGTTTTTATCTTCTCAACTTCTATTTCTGATGTGTCTCTTCCGTGACTGTGTTCATTTAACAAATTTATTACTTTATTTGTAGGTACTATTGTATGAAGTCTGGCTTTACAGTTATATGATCTTTTGTCACATCTAAAAATATTTTGGCTTTTCCCGATTAGGGGTTGCCACAGCGGAACTCCGGTCCGCTAATGATTGGCAGTGGATTTTTACAGTGCCGAGTTGCAAGCCCGATGCCCAACCTTTAAAGAAGGCACACCCATTCACGCACGCACCTACCTGCATGTCTTTAAACATCACTCTACCGTGAGGAGGACATGCAGACTACACACAGAAGGCGCTCCAGCCAAGAATCGAACAGGAGAACCTCTTGCTATGAGGCGACAACGCTAACTGCTGCAGCACCGTGGATCTTTTGTCACATTTCCAAAATGTTATTGTCTTATCATGGTTGTACTTTGCAAAGCAGTACAGATATCCATCATAATTTATTTTTTCTTGATTTCTGATGTCATTTTTGACATCTTTCACTGACTCTATATATGCTCAAGCCTTCTGTTACTTTTTTTTCTTTTATTTTTCCTTGTGTTTAATTTTATTTTTATTATTGTTTTAATAGGATCCAGTAGGTAGCCAATTTTCCTGTTTTGTTGTGATGAATCCTTACTATATTGGCTATGCTTCTTGCTCTACTTGTACTGCTCTTGGATTTCTTAATTTATGCTTTTTTCTTGGAAGATGATCGTTCATCCTTTTATCTGGTATGTTTATTTTATGTATATATTTTTGTGCTATGTATGACATTTTTAAAATGCTTTCTCAAGTCTTTTCTTTAGGTTTTGGTAAGTTTCTTATTTAGAAAAACTCATTTAGCTTTTGAGTGTTCGCACATTGTTTAACACGTTAATTATATGACTTGCTTTTGTTTCCGTATTTTTTCATATCTTTTTTTTTTTTTTTTAAGTTATTCACATTTAAATGCAGTAATGCGAACTTAACTGGGGTCAAAACGACCAGGGCGAATCATCCAGGGTCAAATCGTCGGGGTCAAAATGTCCTGTACCCTAGCTGTTGTTTGTCTTTTAGACTTTTCCCGGTTGGGGGTCGCCACAGCGGAACTCCGGTCCGCTAATGATTGGCAGTCGATTTTTATGGTGCCAAGTTGCCAGCCCGACGCCCAACCTTCAGCGAAGGCACGCCCATTCACGCATGTCTTTCGGAGGCCACCCGACCGTGGGGAGGGCATACAGATTACACGCAGAAGGCACTCCAGCCGAGAATCAAACAGGAGAACCTCTTGCTGTGAGGCAACAACGCTACCGCTGTACCACCGCGGATCACCGTTCTGCACCCTAGCTATGTGGGTTATATCCTGCCAAGGGTAGAACAGCAATTCAACTTACAAAGCTTCAGGGCACCTTCCATGCACTCACACTGTCAAGCAGCTTGAACTGAGCTGTCTAAAGGACAGGTTTGGGAGGGAAGATCTTCAGAGCTTTCCTACCAGAGGAGAGAGTGAGAGGGAGGGGGAAGCTGAGCCATGAAAGGACAATGCTAGGAACAAAAAAAAATGTGTACACACCCTGGCATAAAAAAACACGAAAAGCCAAGGGGGTTGAAGTGGTTACTGCAGCAATGATCATTTGAACGTGTAGTGTTACACTAACTTCAACTTGTACAACTGTATGGCATTCAATATAGTGATCCCATATTGTCTGTCGTATTGATCCTGCAGCTTTCTCGCACTCCTTTTTTATTTTATCCTTCCTTATCTCATCTTGTCATCCATTTACTTACTGTCTGTCATTCATCTTGCTTCCCTTTTTTCTTTGCATCTCTCTCATACTTCTCCTTTCTACTCCTCTTACCTCTGCATGCCTCTCTCAGCTTTTCTCTGTCATCTCCCCAAAGTATCCTGTCCTGGTAACTATTCATGCTTGCCTATTCTAATGTCGTCATACCTGTGTATATATAATGATATGCTGCAATTCCTGTAGAATAAGTCATTTCTGTCATTATGGTCTGTCTTATCCATAAAGCTCTGCGAAGTATAATCCTTTTTTCCATTCTTGTTTTGACATTGTAAACTTCTTGTTGAACTAAATGTTGTAGTATGTTCTTGTGTTTGTAAATATGTTTGGTTCATTTCTTATATGATCCTATTCACCTGGGCTGTTGCTTCAAATGGTCCACTGAGATCAGGTAAATAAATATAAGTAAATAAATTAAACAACTACTGCAGTAACCTCAGTTATATGGGTAAATTACTTTGGCTGTCTACATTTTGGGAGGTGGAAGTAGAAGAGTCCAGGAGCCCCTGTAGAGTAGGTCCAAATCAAACATTCCTAGGACCAGAGAAGGAATCAAGCTGACAAGAAGTTTATAAAAGCATGTACAAAGGACCAAATACCAACTTCTAGAATACTTCTGGAATCCAACCATTTTCAAAAAGTCATAGATGAAGCCAAGGCCCCAGTAGAGCGGGCCTTGACCCTGCCTGAAATAGTTTTGTTATGGTGAATATAACAAAAACTAATAGCCTTAGACCATCATTTGGAAATATCTGTTTTGAGACTGATTATCCTTCCTTCTTACAATCATAAGAAATGAACAATTGATCCGAATGATTTAGTTCTGTCAAGTAGTATCTGAGTTGTCTGTGGACATCTAATGTATGGAATATCCTTTCTCCCTCATTTTTAGGTTCATGAAATAAAACAGGGAGATAGATTGGCTTAAAGTAAACTAATACCACATTAGACATAAAATAAGGATTAGTTCTCAAAGAAACCCTGTCCTATGGAAAATGATGTAGGGTTGACTCACCATATGAGCCTGCAACCCAGATACCCTTCTTGCAGAGGTCAGAACAGTCGGTAAAAGTGTTTCCCATGTTAAGAACCTCAAGTCATCCAGATAAGCTAGTTCAAGTAGAGCAAGTGTTAGCTTCTGTAACACAAAATTAAGATCCCGATGAAGGGCCACTGGTTTTCTTGGAGGCCACTTATACAAAACCCCTTTCAAGAACATTTTGACATGAGACTGCATTGAAAGTGGAGGCTGCATTGGTAGACATCCTGAAATGGTCGATAAATGAACTTTGATACACAGACACACATTGTAAAACCATAGAACAACTAGCTCTGAATAGGTGCTGGTTATGTTGTTGGAGCCAACTAGAAAACTTTTTTCATTTGCTAATATATGAGTTTCTTGTAGCAGGCTTTCTTGCCTGCATTAGTAGCTGCTACATGTCCTCAGTAAACAGGTGCCTAAAAGGAATAAGACCCTATCATCCAGGCAGTCAGTTGAGATGATTGATGTTGGGGTGTGTCAGATACGTCTGTTGTTGTGTGAGTAAATTATGTTTGTGAGGAAGCTTGTGATAATTGCCCCTGGCCATTTCTAAAAGAAGGGAGAACCACAGTTGCCTCAGCCAGAAGGGAGTCACCACAGTGATCTTGGGGAATTCATTCTGAATCTTCAGAAGTACACTAGATACTAGTGGAAAGGGTGGAAAAGCATACAGGAATATTCCTGTCCAAGGAAAAGAAAAGACATCCAGACCATCTTGCATGGACTCCTGAAACAGAATCTTGCCAGTTGATTGTTCAGAGTGGAGGCAAAAATGTCTACTAGAAGAACTCCCCACAGATGGATCAAATCTTGGAAGGCACCTTGATCTAGTTTACATTCATGTGGGTCTGCCATGGTCCTGTCTAGCTTGTCTGCCACACAGTTTTACTCTGATGGAATGTAGAATGTCTGTAGAGTGAAATTGTGCTGTGAAGCCATATTCTAAGCTGATCTGGTTCCCATGTTGATGTACCACTTTGTATTGTCTGTAACCACATGAAGAGGTCATGGGGACCAAAGATCTTTCAGAGAGCTGGATATTTTGATTAGGGGAAGTATCTCCTTGACATTTAATGTGCTTGCATGTACCCTTGGCGTCCCACACCACCAGCACTTTTATCCCTTCTGGAGCTGCTCCCCAATCAAAGTCTGAAGCATCTGAGGTGACTGCTTTGGAGCAGGAAGAGAGAAGGGGAGAGCTAGATTTAAGGATATCTTGTCTCTCCACCAGACACTTTCTCTTGTAATAAACCCCAGCACTAGAAAAGTAAAGGGTGTTGATGCTGGGACTAAAGAGGTTTCAAATACCACTGTATTATTCTCACATGGAGTCTTGCTAGGGGTATCATTTGAATCATAGATACTGTAAGACCCAACATCCTGAGGTATTCCCTCACAGTGAAAAAAGTCTAAGTGGAAAACATTAGAAATAGATCTAAATAAAGATCTGTTTTTTTTTTCCTGTGGAAGAAGAACTCTTTGAACTTTAGTGTGTCTAGGTGACATCTTAGGAACACAGTCCTGTGAAGGAGTTAAGAAAGACTTTTGAATGTTCTGTTGGAATCCTAGTTTGTGTAAGAGATCTGTCATCCGAGAGAGATTCCTAACAATTTGAAAAAGACTCTGCAATGAGAAGCAAGTCCTTTAAGTATGGAAAAATATGGTTATCCTTTAGTCCTCAATGCGCTATAACTGGAGCTAGGCACTTTGTGAACACTCCTGGTGCAGTGGATGGTCCAAAGGGTAAGGCAGCAAACTGATAATGGGATCCAGCACACAAAACCTTCCAGACATCTGAAGTCTGGATGAATAGAGATATTATGATAAACAGCTTATAAGTCTAGTTTTACCAGGAAACTTGAAAGAGGGAGAAGAGGTAACAGGTTGTGAAGTGACATCATTTTGAATTAAGCCACTGTCAAAAGCAGGTTTAGGTAAGAAAGATCCAAAACTGGTCTACAACATGTACTTTCTTTGGCACGAGGAACATCCTCGAATAAAAAACTCTTATCCACCTGGGTAGGAGGAACTGGTCTTATCACTCCTTGAGACAGGATGTTATGAAAAAACAGTGGAAAAGAGACTTTCTGATCTGAAGGATTATGAATGACCTCCTGGAAAGGAAGCATTTCTTCCCACTGCCATTTGTAGCCCTAATGAATGATTTTCAGAACCCATTTGTCTGAAACAATATGTTGCCAAAGATAAAAGTGGAGATTTAGACTTTATGGAAGAAAAAAGGGGACAGGGTGAGAGGGGTTCACAAGGTCTGTTGAATAATCTTTGGTTTTTGGGAGGTTCAGGACTTCTTACTGAAATTCCCTGGCCTTTCTTCTTAAATGTCTGCTTATGCAAATGTTGTTCCAACCATTTTTGTGTGTGCGTGTGTGTGTGTGTGTGTGTGTGTGTGTGTGTGTGTGTGTGTGTGTGTGTGCAAAAATTGGATTAGGAGATAAAAAGTCCCTTGGACAAGTTGTAAAAGGAGGCTGAGAAATCTTAAGAGAGTCCCTGGATCAGCTTCCCCCTTTCATCACACATTTTGATCACTTCTGCTGCAGAGAAGCCAAAAGCTAAATCTCTGTCTTAGGGAGAATTTAGAATTTGATTTATAACATCATCTGGGAGGTTCTGAGAATGCAGCCATGCAAACCTCCTCAAAACTGTACCAGTGGCCATAGCCCTGGAAGAAGTATTAACAGAGTCGCACACACACTTCAACGAGCAATGACCTGTGCAGCAGAAGAAACTAAGTTAATTAAAGTAGATTTTTCCTCACAAGAAGAAGAAGAAACTGCAGATAAAACACACTTTCACAATTTGCCAGAACAAACTTTAACATATAAGCCTGACAGTTCACAATTCTGAAAATCCAAGTTGCATAAGTGTAAACTTTCCCATGCTTATCAAAAAGAATATGATTGGAATTAACTAAGTGCTTAGCAGCAGTAGGATCAACTAAAGCTGTAGCCGCTAGGTCAGGTTTGGGAATAGTGTATAAAAATTTTAAAGCCTGAGGAACTTTGTACATCTTATAAGCCTTTTTAGGGGCAGCAGGCCAACTAACAGCAAAATTGCAAGCAGTAAAGCACACACTTTCCTAAAGCAGACTGAACAGGAGGAATGGTTGTAGGTTCTAGAAAATTCTTCTGTAACAACTCATAGTATTTTTTGAGGGAGTGAGAAACCCCAGTGTTCTCCCATTGAAAATGCTGGCACGTTCGAGCAATAGTCTCAGAAAAAGAGAACCCTCCACTAGCAGAATCAGAAACTGAGATCTCCTCTGAAGCAGAAATGTGAGGAAAAACCCCGTATCCATCTCTGCATCTTCCTGTTCAGATTCAGAATCTTGAATCTGTTCAGGAAAAGAGGAATCCCTCTCTCTTTCAACAGAAACTACTTTACAAGAAGGATCAATAGCCTGAATTAAATTCTGAGGAGGAATAGATGCATGCTTGGTTTTCTGTTTCTTTTTGACTGGCAAAACAGGGGCAGCAATATTATTAATGGCAGCAACTACTTCCCCAGGGATGGGCACAGCATTCTGACACAACAGGAATACCTTCCTGGCCTTCCCAGTTCCCTCTCCCAGGAACAACAAGCATTTTTCTCCCTTGCCTAATCAGGGGATCCCAGCAGCAGCAGTAGGAGATGTGGCAAATCCTTGGTCCATAGTGGCTGTAGGTGCTGCACCAGAGGGATTTGGGGTGAAAGATAAGTGGCCTGAGATACAACAAATGGCCGCAGCAGAGTCACCCACCTATGCCTAAGGCAAAATGCTAGCCTGCTGTGGTGGCAAAGGTTGTTTGCTTAATTTTTTCTTTTTTGTGGCTAGAAGAAGGACAAACCATGAGAATGATAGTTTGTTCCCTGGTCAAGCCAAAAGTGGTGCCTCGCTCCTGGGGAAGATGAGCAGCAGTTCCCATTAAGCACTACCAGCCCATAAAGGTTAGTTTTTGACAGAAAAACACAGTAAAAAAGCACTTTATTTTTCTTTTATGGGGAAAGCATACTGTTGTGTAAACAATTTCTCCACAGGCGAAAAAAAAAGTCTTCAATGACTTTATGCTACTTTTTTAAACTGACAGGAAAAAGCAAGTGCTCCATTTAAAAATACATTAGGTCTCGAGACAGTCCGTTGAAATGAAACACTCCTAGCTTTAAAATAACTCACCTGAAGAGGAAAGTAATATAACATCAGCAAAATTATTAAAATTGAAGTTTTTCCCCCTAAGGGATCTTTTCTGCCCAGCAAAGGAAGCCACAAAGCCGACTGTTGATCCTGTATAACCTCAGAGGAGCATACTCTTTGGTGGCAGTAAATCTGTGAAGGGCTTTCAGCACAGCCTGAGTTGCATGATGGTTTGAGCCCAAGGAAAGAGCACTGAAGCTTTATAAACTGGCCTGCTGTTGCATTCTTGGCAGAACATAATCCATATAGCTAAGGCTATAACAGCAGTGATCAGTATGATGACATTATGGAAGAGCTGGCTTCTGGCTTGTCTAAGTCTGATATGCACAATAATATCAAGTAGATTCAGGATATGCTTTTACACTCCAGCTAAAGCACACTGCATTTTCACCAGCGTTAGTAGTTGCTTTAAGTGTGAAGTGAAAGCAATAGCAACGTGGAAACTTGGGTTTTGGGAGTGTCATGTGATGGAAAATTGAAAAAAAAAATCTGAATAGCTTCTTGGTGAATTATTTGGAAGAATAATTACTTTAACACAATTTATTTTGTCTGAACAATGAAACAGTGGAAGGATGGGCTTTTCTGATGATGTATTCATAAAAACAAGTCTTGGCAAGAACATGAAAAACAAACAGACTTCTAATGATCTTAAGATTCTTTTGGGTGGGCAAGCTAAACAGGAAGAGAGGTTGATGATGGGTAAGTTGAGACAAAAGTACATAAGTAAATAGATGAAAACGTTTATAGCATCAGGATAAAATGAAAAAGCATAACTAGAAATGAAAGTTAATTTTTTCAAACACCTTTATTGAATTATCATCTGTGACATAGATAAATTTACACCCTGCATGGCATAACAAACAACAACACATATAAGTCATGTGATGGCCTGTCTTTACCCCAGGCCAATGATCAAGGAGCCCCAATCCTCACCACTGACAGTGGTGAGAGGCAGTCACTAAAAACAGGAGTGGATTTACACAGTATTTCAAATGCAGCTCTCTGCATCAAACACAGTTTTCCTCAAGAGGACACAGGGAACACACTCCACTGGGACTGGACTGTCTGTCTCTCTACATCCCAAACAAGACTCACCTTGGAGCACTGTGTCCCAATTCCAAGTATCTGACACACACACACACACACACACACACACACACACACACACACACACACACACACACACACACACACACACACACACACACACACACACATCTGGAAAAGGCTGGCACAGATTCACTAGCTGTCCCCCCCCCCCTTTCTCCAGACTATAAGGTAGATTGCTTTCAATAGCCAGATACTCTAAGGCTCTTACAAAAGGGTGACCAATTATACTGTGTCAAATTAATACTGATGTAAATGGTAGCGTGTGACCAAAGCAGTAAGACTTTTTTAGAGTGTCCACAGTGTCACTAAAATAAGCACAAGTATTCTCAAGATGTTAAAAGTATTCTCTAAAAGACTAGCTACAATGAAAAGATATAAACATATTTAATAATGTATAAGAAAATAGAGAACAGAAGAATACTTAATGTTTAGTTACAATAAGCAACATAGTTTTCAGTCACAGGAAATATAAAAATAACACAGTTGGATAGTCTCTCACAGATGCAGAAACAGAAATAATATTCAACTAATCTCATTGTACTTTTCCTAACTAAAGAGAACTGTCCCTAGTTAACTCGCTTAGTATCACAAGGCAAGATGTACTACTGAAATGTTTACTTCCACAAGGCAAGATGAAGTACTACACACTGACTGAACTGTACAACTAACAACTGAACTGTGATAATTGACATAGATCTTTTATATCAGATTCCAAAGAAAAACAAGAACAAAAACAAACAGCTGTTGCCAGAGTTCCGTCCTTCAGCTGGTTACAAAATGACATCACATCTAGTCACCTGACTCTGGCACAATACACATTTAGAACTCTGTTAGAATTCTGTTGCAGCAATTTTAACATAAGCAACTTTTACAGATACATTTTTAATACAAGCAGCTGTACAAATCAATGTGACAGTCAAAATGACACAAGACCATTTCCAAAACGTCAGCCAGCCACACTGGCATATGCCACACATGCAGTGTCGCACTTCTCCTGGTACAGCTGGTAATACCTCACAATGTCACAAGTGGTATATAAGCAAGGGGGAATATGCACTTAACACGCTGTATAAGTTAGTCTTGCAGGCTTGGAAACAAGCCCTGGCATTGGACGACAAATTTATTCCCACCCAGATCACTTGAGCATGACCTCAATAAACCCAAACAATATATTCATGAACTTCTGGAACAAAAGGGGGGGTGCAGATGTGCAATTCTTTGCTTTTATGAGCAGCAAGCAGTTTGCAAAATTCTGCTCCCAAGGCCACAATAGTCAGGTTTGACCAATGAATGTTTTATATCTAGTCTGAAACTCAAATGTCTTTTATTATTTAGTGATCTCAATGTTTAGTGATTTGCCAGGCGACCATAAGTTTTATAAGGGACAGACCAAACATGAGGCAAAAATGTGAAATTCTAGACACTTGAGAGGTATGCTGCTGATGCAGTGCTGGATATTCCTTTTACATTCCAAATTTCCCACACTCAGTCTAGAAAGCTTGGAAGATGTGACCCTGCTGCCCTTTGAGCACCATTTCTCTGAGCATGTGCAAAAAATATGAGTTAGCTAGAAGACAAAATACAAGAAGATCATACATAACTAAAGGAAAAAGATTGTCCCTTTGGTCTCAAAAGGAGTCAGCAAACACTTCAAATGGGCATGCTGATGATTCTCCAGTCCTTGTTTGATTTGCTGTTTTCAGGTTCATCCCATCCTTCAGTGAGATTATATATCTCTGTTTTATTTCATCATGTCTGCTTATGGACCCCCTTCCCCACTTTGGCATAGCCCCCAGTGAAGCAATTCTATAAGAGCATGATCCAGCTGAGGTCCTCCATGGGGAAAGTGACCCCCAGACTGAGACCTCAGTTTTGTTGTAGAAAAGATGACCTTATCATCCTATGAACCAGTAATTGATGTGCTTTTTGAAATTCCTTTTATGGAAGACAGGGTTCCTGATAGCTGTTAGTTCTGCAGAAGAGCCTTTGAAATACAACTCCACGTGTAAGGAGCCTTTCCTGTGGTTCCTTTGAACCAGGGTAAGCCTGCATACTTAACTTTTCTTTTTTGCCAAAAGTTGTTCAGAATCCATTCAAAATGAAGCCGTGCAACTGTCATTGTGCTTCTGTAATTCCCCCAAATAAGGGAGAAAGAATTATGCACTCATTGATTGTGTATAGGTAGTTGAGGTACTACCTAGATAGAACAAAGCCTTCCATAAAATCAAATCAGTTGCCTCTTTTGCTGAAACTGAGATAGGATTGCCAGTGGTAAAACAAAGTGTGTCAAAGTGGCTTGTGCATTGCATTATCGTTTGCTTTAAAACATGTAATAAGTCATTACAGACAAGGTCAGACCCAGTTCTACAAGGGGGAAGTGCCACTACTGCAAACTTCCAGAGAGGGGTTAGTACCCAGGACATCCTAGAATCAGCATCTTGGTCTTTATTTCATATCTCTGGTAGACACTACAGGCTTGATGATTTCAGTGGGACCTTGGCTGGATTTGCTTCTGCTATCCTGAAGGGCTTGCTTCAGTCCTAATTTACAGCCTTTGCCAACAATCCACCTGGATGAAATAAGCTTTGGGATCCTTCCCTATAGGTTATGACTGCAGTAGACTCCCATAGAGAACATAGTTAATTTGTGTAGGCAACAGCATAATTGTAGATATGCAAGTATGGCTAGTGTTGCTGTACTTTTTCCCTTCTTTTCTTCCTCTCTGCTGTATTGTGATTGCCAGGGTGGTTAAACTTATACTCCCCATGCCTACACTTCTCACCTTGTTCAAGCTCCCCAAGGATGGTTTATATTCTGTCTTTTATGGGCTTCATACCTGCAGTAAGCCAATCCAGCTGACATTGACGTAGGTAAAAGGCTGACAATTAGAAGCATTCCAGGTGCATTTGCTTATGCCCTCAAAAGCATTTACCAATGGAGATGAAGCCCAAGCCTAGAGTTCACTTGCTTTGATTAATTTATATATATATTTTTCCCTCCAGCAGATCAAACATACATGGCATTTCCTAGTTTGGGGGTGGGGGGGGGATATGGCACGGCTGGAAGTCTTGTATGTACCAGTAACATAGGGATGTCTTGAGGTAAGGTGTTCATAGGTTAGTACTAAGCTAACTGCTCTTGTGAGCCATTTTAAGCCTAGCCAGTTATCCCTTGTGAGACTCAAACCCTGCACCTTGTGTTTGTAAGGCAAACACCTTAACCATTAGGCCACCCTGTGGCAGAAGGACTGAGGTTCCTGTTATTACTTACTGCAAGTGTGACTACTCTTGAGCATCTACAGTTAAAGTATTTTTCCTACACAGCTGTTACTTTTCCTCCCTTCAAAGATCTAATGCAGGTTGCAAGTTGGTTATTGTACAGTACCCCCCATATGTTAGTTATTTTGCCTTTCTTGGCTGCAGAGATGAAAACAGGATCATGCGCTAGTGCAGTAAATGTGGCACAGGAAACGCTCAACAGATTTGACAAAAGTAGGTTCTGAATACCACCTGTCATCTTTTCAGGCCCCAAGAATTTCTAGATTCACTTATAATTTGTTCACTTTCTACTAAAAGGTAAAATTACCACAGTCTATTTTTTCATCTTCTGAAGAGTTGTGTTTTGTGAGGCAACTGTAATTTCTGCTTTGAGCTAACACTGATGTTGATTCCTGTCAGTAATGTCTTTTGATAACAATTTAATGAATTAATTTAGTTTGGGGTGCCAGGGAGAGGTAGTACCTCTGATGGGCGAACATGTCATGCTCTTCAGAGTAGTTCATCCACCTTGGTCCTTGCCTGACACTCAGTTCTCACCTGTGGCTCCTCTTAGCTGTCTGCATGCAACAGCAGCCACAGCCCGGGCAACGGCTTCGACTGGCCTGCAAAACCAGGTGAGGGTAGCCGACAGGTTTGCAACCCTTGGTGAGTCAGGGCTTGTCTTCCTATGCATGCAAAGACTGGCTCTGGCGTGGAAGAAATCACCAGACTGATTCAACAGGCAGGAAAGCGGAGTCGGAAAAGTGATGTGGAGCGCAAATGGGGCACAGTGAGACACATTAGGACATTGTTGGCCAGCCATTGCATCCCGACCCATCTCCAGTCGTCTCGACTATGTCTTGCCACTGGTTCAAGATAGGCTGGGATGAGAGAGTGAGACTGACGATCTGCGCAACTCTCTCTCACTATAATCCAATTCACACGTAAGTCAAGACATCACCCCCCCAAGTCCTGTGGCGATGGGCAAATGACTAAGCAGCAGGTGCGGATACACTGGAAGCTGTAGCCACACCTCGCACTCAGGTGGCCCAGGGCAATGGGTTGCTCTCTACTGGATGAAGCAGCAGTGGAGTTCAGCAGCCCCCTGGGTGTCTGAGCAGCCCTATTTAGGATGACTGTGTTCACCTCCATGGTCTGAGGAAGGGGCTAGAAAAGGTGCCCTAAACATAGCCTGCTTCATCCTACCCCTGGCCTGCTTCCCGTGGCAGGCGGGGATCCCAACCATGAGGTCGAATCACAAAGAAAAAAACATTGGTGACTTCGCTCACCATTCGCACATGGAATGCGTGTATGCTCATGGATAGCTCCAAAACAGACAGACCTGAGAGACGGACAGCGCTTGTTGCAAGAGAACTCAGCAGGTACAACATTCAGATAGCAGCCCTCAGTGAGACCAGGTTCGCAGACGAAGGCCAGCTGACAGAAGTTAAAGCCTGTTATACTTTTTTTTTGGAGTGGCCGCAGCAGTGATGAATGTCATGAAGCAGGAGTAGGTTTCGCCATCAGATCTAATCTGATTAGTAAATTAACCAGCCTCCCTAAAGGATTCAATGACCGACTCATGTCTGTGCGGCTCCCCCTCAAAGAAAAGTGCCACGCCACCTTCATCAGTGTATATGCCCACACCATGACAAATCCAGAGGAAATTAAAGACAAGTGTTATGAAGACTTGGAGTCTCTCATTGTATCTTTGCCCAAGGTGGATAAGCTCATCATCTTAGGCGACTTCAGTGCCAGAGTTGGTGCAGACTACCAGACATGGGAGGGTGTCATTGTGAGGAATGCAGTCGGGAAAAGTAACAGCAATGGTCATCTACTTCTGAGGACCTGCGCAGCTCATGACCTGTTGGTTGCAAACACAGTCTTCCGCTTACCCAACTGTAACAAGATGTCCTGGATGCATCCACGCAGCAAGCACTGGCATGTCATTAATTATGTTATAGTAAGGAGAAGGGGCAGCCTGGATGTTAGAGTGATTAAAGCCATGTGTGGTGCAGACTGCTGGACAGATCACAGACTCGTCCTCTCAAAACTGAACATGCACATTCAGCCTAGGCAGTGCCCGCAGGGCAAAAAGATCAATAGGCACCTGAATGTCAGCAAGTTAGAACAGCACTCTGTGCGCCAGAACCTCAGGGAGGACCTCGACAGTAAGATTGAGCAACTCGGCTTTGGCACCAACAGTGCAGAAGAGGACTGGGCAGCCTTTAGGGATGTGGTCTACAACACTGTTCTCGCTCATTTGGACCTGAACACATGCAAACACCAGGACTGGTTTAATGATAATGATGAAGACATTCAGAAGCTGCTGGATAAGAAGCGTGAAGCCTTCCAAATCCCTCCAGCAAGACACTACATCCGTCTTCAAGAAAGCAGCATATAACGCTATCAAAAGCAAGGTGCAAGCAAAGCTCAGAGAGATGCAAGACTCCTGGCTTAGCAGAAAGGCAAATGTGATCCAGAAGTATGCTGATAGCAACAACTCCAAGCGTTTCTATGATGGCCTGAAGACCATCTACAAGCCACAGTCCTCTGGATCATCACCACTGCTTAGTGCCGACGGGTCCACCCTGCTTACGGACAAGAAAGCCATCCTGGAAAGATGGGCTGAGCACTTCAACAATGTCCTGAATAGGCCTTCCTCTAGCAATACCAAAGCCACTGACTGCAAGTCACCATTAACACCTCCCTGGCAGAACCTCCAAAGGAATCAGAGGTTAAGGAAGCAATTAAGCTTCTCTCCAATAGTAAAGCACTAGGCTCTGACTCCATTCGTGCTGAAATCTGCAGGGGGACCGGTCTTATTACAGAAGCTCACCTAGCTCTTCCAGACAATGTGGCAACAGGAAGTTATCCCTCAGGAGCTAAAGGATGCCTCCATCGTCCATCTCTATAAGAGAAAGGGAAACGGGCATTCTTGTGACAACCACAGAGGAATCTCTCTCCTGGTCATTGCCGCCAAAATCTTTGCCACAGTCCTCAAGCGTCTCATTCAGCACATGGAAGATGAACACCTGCCAGAGAGTCACTGCGGCTTTAGAGAGGGCCATGGGACACTGGACATGATATTTGCAGCACATCAAATTCAGAAGGAGTGCCAAGAACAAAACAGGGACATTTACACAACGTTTGTGGACCTGACCAGAGCCTTTGACACCATCAGTCGTGAGGGGCTATGGCGGATCATGGAGAAGTTTGGCTGCCCAGGCAAATTCATCAGTATGGTGCGCCAGATGTTCTTCGTGTTTCACTGTTGCAGTCATCACATTTGGGTTATCTGCTTGCAGTAGCCCTCAGTCGGCCTGATTAGCAAAGTCTTGCGTCCTGCGTCGGTTGCTGTCTCTTCTTCTGTGATGTCAGGGGTATAAAACATGCAGCCGATGCCATTACATCAGTCTTTCTTACCATGCGGTGCTCGAAGCAGAAGCAGTTCGTAAGTGCTGGTCGGCCGATTCCTGAAATTTTCATTTTCGAGTATCAGAACCGAAGTCTTCAACTAAAAGCTAACTTTTTCTTGCTCTTAACTGATGTCAGTAAAAGTAAATAATTGCATTACTTATGGAAAGCAAATACCTCATAAAGATTTTCATTCGTACTGTATTCCTTGCTTCGGTTTTGTGGCTTATTTAAACCACGAACTATCCGTCATCGGTATATTTTCGCTTCTAAATATTTTGGTGCTCGGTTCAATTATCCTGATATGTCTTCGGTAAGTCATCCGACTACCGACATTCCAAAAAAACGCAAAGATAAAGACAGAGACAGGATGCCTAGGTCCAAAGCTGCCACCGATGCTTCTCCTAAGCCAGTTGCCAGTTCGCCGGTACTCAGTGAGGCGCTTTTGCAGCCCCTGATACCCGCTACTTCAGATTCGCAGGCCTCTACTGACCCATTCGGAGTCCGGTATGCCGCAAGATGCTTCAACTGTGGAACCTGTGGATGTCTCTAGCTTGGATGGGTTCGGAGCCGCTGTGCAGACACCGGCTTCTGAGGGTGTATTCAGGCCTACTGACTTGCATATTAAACCGACGCCATCTTCTTCTTCAAGGCCTAAATCTTGAACCATGCGAGGAAAACTGATGCCCAGACTGCATGATCAGGCCTCTATGCCTAAAAAACAAATTATAAGAATGGTTGAAGACCTTATTACTTTCATTAAGGGAAGCCAACCTTCCCCCTCTAAGAGACCTAGGACTGAGTTTGCTTATGACACTTCTGACCAGGATTCTGAATTTTCTGATGTTCTTCGTGTTTCACTGTTGCAGTCATTACAGTCGGGTTATCCTGCTGGCAGGCTACCCTCAGTCGGCCTGAATTCCAAAGTCTAGGACCGGCGTCGGTTGCCGACACCTCTTCTCTGACGTCAGTGCTCCAGGTGTATAAAAGATGCAGCCGACGCCATTTTCCTCAGTCTTTCTTGCCACGTGGTGCCCAAAGCAAAAGCAGTTCTCAAGTGCCGGTCGGCCGACTCCTGAGATTTTCGTGTTTGAATTTCAGATCCGAAGTCTTCACTAAAAAGCTAAGTACCCCATTGGGGAAACCTTTTTCTTGCTCCAGACCAATGTCAGAAAAAGTTAATTGTATTTCTTGTGGGAAGCAAATACCTCATAAGGACTTTCATTCTTACTGTATTCCTTGCCTAGGCCCTGACCACGATGTTGCTAGTTGTCGGTTTTGTGCTAGATTTAAACAACGCACTATTAAGCGTCGGTACGATTTTGCATTTCACTATTTTGGTAGAAGATTTAACTATACAATGTCATCGGATAGCCATCCGACTACTGGAATTCACAAGAAATGCAAAGAAAAAGAAAAGAACAGGCATCCGAGGTCCAAAACTGACGACGAGGCTTCTTCTAAGCCAGTCGCCGGTTCTCAGTGAGGCGCTTTCACAGCCCCTGGTGCACGCTACTTTAGAGCCGCAGGCCGCTTCCGACTCCCACGTGGAGCCGACTTGGCCACTAGAAACTCAAGGCATTGGAACCTCAGAAACTATTCCCTCAGATAGGTCCGGAGCCGCTGAGCAGGCATTGGCTTCTGAGGGTGTTTTCAGGCCTACACAGTTATATGTTAAAACGACTTCAGCTTCAAAGGCAAAGACTAAAGCACCTCTAAAGACAAAGCAACAAGTACAACAGCCCCATGGACAGGCCTCCATGCCTAAAAAACAGATGCTCAAAATGGCCGAAGACCTAATTACTTTGATCAGGGGTTCCCATCCCCCTCCTGATAAGAGTCCTAGGCAAGAGACAGAATATGAATCTTCAGATCAGGTTTCCATTTCTTCTGATTCCTCTTCTGATCAGGAATACTCTCTTCCTCCCTATGAGGATTCTGATGCCGAAGAATCTATCCCTTCAGCCTCTCCTCCTGAGGATTATTCTTTTGGGGAAACTCTGCATACCATGAGGGAGCATCTCCACTGGGAGAGCCAAGATTATTCAGAATCTAAGAAAAGGCTCAGAGACTTCTTTTTACTACCTCAGCACAGGCCCCTTGCTATTCCACCTGTGTTAGACATTGTAGATGATGTATTTTCATTGTCCAGTCTGACTCCTGACTCTTTACCTCCAGCTCCTATTAAGCCAGACAGGTACTACAGGGTTCCTGATTCACATAATTTCCTTTTTAGAAACCCTGCTGCTGACCCAGAAACTCTCTCAGGGTCCCAAAGGAGTCAAGGCTTCCACTGCAAAAAGCCCTACTCCCTCTGACAGGGATTCTAGGGCACTGGACAGATGGGGAAAGAAGATTTACACTTCTGCTACTTTGGCTGTAAGGGCTTTAAATTCTCAGTTTCATATGCTCAGATATCAGCAATATATTATGTCACTGCTTAGACAGAAAAATGTTGATAAATTCTGAATGTGCAGAAAACCAAGAAATGCAGGATTTATTGCATGCAGCTGAACAAGTTGTAAAGCATACTTTGCAATGTGGTTTTGATTCTCTGGAGGCCTCCTGCAGGGCCGCAGTTACGGGTTCTGTCATTAGGAGGCATGCTTGGTTAAAGGAACAAAATCTACCTGATCATGTTAAGGCAAAATTATTAGATGCTCCATTACATCATGATGCTTTGTTTGGTGTTAAAGCAGAAGAGGTGTTAAAGAAAATGGAGGGCAAAGCTAAATCTATGCAAACAGTCAAGGATTTTTTACAGGTACAGCCACCAAGATTTAGCAGACACTGGCTTACAAAGAATTGGTCCTTTCCAGTGTCAGACAGGCCACAAAGGGGCAGATACAGACGCCCCAGAGGCAGATCCCAGCCCCAAGGTTCGTACAGGTCTAAACAATGGGGTGCTTCTACCCCCAAAACTGGAGAAGACAAATCACAGCCATACAGGAAACAGTCCCAATGACTTCCCCCTGCCTGTGCCAAGCACTTATCTTCTGGCAGCACCATTAGGGGGAAAGCTAGCACTTTTTTCTCAAAATTGGCACATAATAACACAGGACAAATGGGTCTTAAACATAGTGTCACAAGGCTACAAATTTCACTTCCATACCCTGCCAAGGGCAAACAGTTGGCCAGACCTGCCAAAACATCAATGGGCAGAGGCACAAAAACAAGTCTCATCCCTCATGGACATGAGGGCCATTCAACAAGTACCAGAGCAAGAGCAGGGACAAGGATTCTATTCAAGACTGATGTCCTTCATGGATGCATCTGCAGTCATAACAAGTGGGTTGTCCTGTCGTCAGGCAGCCCTTCAGTCGGCCGGATTCCAAAGTCCGGGTCCGGCTTCGGCTGATGTCGCACTCCACCCGACGTCATCTCTGTTGGTCTTCGGGTATAAAGGCATCAGCCAACGCCATTTTCCTCAGTCTTTCTTGCCGCGTGGCGCCCGAAGCAGAAGCTGTTCGCAAGTGCCGGTCGGTCGGATCCAGAGATTACTTCTACCGAATACTACCAAGACTTCTAAAGCTAAGTACCCGTTGGGGACTCTTTCTTGCCTCAGCCGATGTCAGAAAAAGTTAACAATTGTTTAAACTGTGGGAAACAAATACCTCATAAAGATTTCCACTCTTACTGTCTGCCTTGTTTAGGCCCAGCCCACGACGTAGCAGCCTGTTCGCCTGTGCTTCTTTCAACCGACGAACGCTTAGGCGTCGGTCGGAGTTTGCAGAACAGTTTTTCGGTTCTGATTTTGCGTACATTATGCCGCCGGATCCTCCGACTACCCAATCTACCAAAAACGCAAAGATAAAGACCGACACTCGCGTCCGCGGTTTCGCCGAAACCATGGTCAAGCAAACCTTGAGTGTCTCGGTTTCGGCCGAAACCGAGAAAACTGAACAAAGTACAGCTGAACCTATTCCTACAACTGAGGCCCCTGCTACAACTCTTGAATCGACCTCAGAAATTTTACCCACTACGGTGGTTGACTTATCAGACACCATCCCCTTGGATGTCTCTACCCCAGCACGTGGTGCTGCTAGGCCTCCAGCAGCCATGTCCATTAAGGCCTTCGCCAGGGCTAAAGCAGCCAAGACTACTAAAACAGTGCCTGTTAAACCCCGCATCCAGGCCCTCTTCTAGTTCTCAAATGCTTACTTTGGCAGAAGATTTAATTTCTTTAATTAGAGGATCTCAATCTCACCCAGACAGGGCCTCTCAGCCCCAGAGAAGAGACCTAGGGCAGAGCCCCGAGCCAGTGTCCTCTGATGATTCTGCTGATGAATCAGACATAACTGACCAGCCAGAGGCTCCTTCTCCAATTTTGAAGATTCTGATGCTGAAGAATCCATTCCAGCTGCTTCCCCACCAGAAGAATTCTCCTTTGGGGAAACCTTGCATGCCATGCGAGAACAGTTCCAATGGCAGCAACAGGATTTTTCAGACTCCAGAAAAAGACTTAGGACCTTTCTGCACCTCCCACAGCACAGGCCCTTAGCTATACCTCCTGTTCTCTCTGTGGTGGATGATGCTTTCAATGATGTTTGCTCCGCTCCAGATTCTTTACCCCCAGCCCCTGCCAAACCAGACAGATTTTACAGGGTGCCAGATACTCATCACCACCTTTACAAGGCTCCACCTGCAGACCCAGAAACTATATCCCAGGGTCCCAAGGCAGTAGCCGACCATAGCTAAAACCCTATTCCTTCTGAAAGGGAAGCAAGGTCATTAGACAGATGGGGTAAAAGGTCTACACTTCAGCTACTCTCTCAGCTAGAGCTTTAAACTGTCAGTTTCACATGATACAATACCAAGAGTTTATGCTTGATCAGTTAACTAAAAAACTAACCACTGATGAATCTCTTGATAAGAAATATGTATTAGAGATGGTAAATAACATACAACAGTTTAGCAACCATTCCTTAAAATGTGGCTATGATGCACTGGAGGCTTCATTTAGATCAGCCATGACAGGCACAGTGATAAGAAGGCATGCATGGCTAAAGGAACAAGCTTTACCGGATCATGTTAAAGCTAAGTTGCTAGATGCTCCTATGGACAAGACAAGTTTGTTTGGTACACCTGCCCAGCAGGTTATGAAGAAAATGGAAGAAAAGGCAAAATCTGTTCAAACTGTTAAAGATTTCTTGCAGGTACAACCCCCAAGGTTTAGCAGGAACTGGCCTGCCAAAAATTGGTCCTTTCCTGACTCCACAAAATTTCAAAGGGGCAGGAATAGACGTTCCAGAGGCAGAAACCAATCCAGAGGAGGTGCCTACAGAGGAAGACAGTGGCAAGGCAACAACAGAGGCACAGACACAGCCACTGCCACTACATCAGCACAACCACAGTGACTTAACCCTAAATCCGCCTACCAGGGAACAAATAGCAGCTCCTCTAGGCGGAAAGTTAACCTTATTTTCAAAGAACTGGCACTACATAACAAAAGACAAGTGGATTTTACAAACCATAGATCAAGGTTACCGGTTTCACTTCCACACTTTACCAGTCAAAGAGGAATGCCAAATCTACGCCCAAATCAAAAACAGAGGCTCTACGCCAGATAATGGAGTTAGCAAACATGAGAGCTGTGGAAAGAGTGCCAACAGCAGAGCAAGGAAAGGGGTTCTATTCCAGACTATTCCTAGTTCCAAGAAAGGAAAAAAGTTGGAGACCAATTCTCGACCTGTCCACCTTA
Organism: Protopterus annectens; assembly: GCF_019279795.1. NCBI lineage: Eukaryota > Metazoa > Chordata > Ceratodontiformes > Protopteridae > Protopterus > Protopterus annectens. The sequence goes on along the minus strand of NC_056737.1, from coordinate 473,745,003 downwards.
AATACATACATCATTGTCCCAAAATTCAAAATGCTGACCCTACAGCAACTTCTTCCCATGCTGGGCAAGGAGTCTTGGCTGGTAACTCTAGATCTCAAGGAGGCATACCTGCACGTCCCCATTCGACCAATCTGCAGAAGATACCTCAGATTTCTTGCAGGATCAGAGCACTATCAATTCTCAGCATTGCCCTTTGGCTTATCTACTGCCCAGAGTATTCACAAAATGCCTGGCATCAGTAATCGCCCATTGCAGACTTCAGGGAATTCAAATTTACCCATACCTGGACGAATGCCTGCTACAAGGGGACAACAAAAGCAAGCTGACAACAGATTTACAAAGGGTCATTTACTTGCTACAAGCACTGGGATACACAGTCAATTTCCAAAAGTCAAGGCTGATACCATCCCAAACAAGGACATTCTTGGGCTGGAATTGGACACAGTAAAACAAATGGCATTCCTGACTACAGAAAAACAAAAAGAACTTCCTCTTTACTTCTTGGCACTAACAAAACTGAACAAGTTAACAGCAAGAAAAGTACTGCAGGCTTTGGGCTTCATGGCATCATGCATAATCTTGGTTCCATTTGCCAGACTACATATGAGAAAACTACAGTGGTACCTAAAGAATTTATGGCCCCAACACAGACACAGTCTAGAAACAGAAATCCCACTAATTCCATGCTTAAAACAGGAGTTCCTATGGTGGGCTCAGGCATGCCAGTCAAACCCAGGCCTACCCTTTCGCAGATGTCAAGCAAGCCAGACCATCACAACAGACGCTTCAGACCTAGGATGGGGGGGCCCACATGCTGGACAAATGCGTGCAAGGATTGTGGACACAGGATCAACTTCAACTGCACATCAACCTAAAAGAAATGCTGGCAGTGAAACTGGCAATCCAAAAGTTCAAACCATTTCTCAAAGAGGGCCAGTTGATGATAAGGACAGACAACACCACAGTCATGTGGTACATCAACAAACAGGGAGGCACTCATTCATACCCCTATGCAGAATGACCTTGGAGCTGTGGACCCTGGCACTCAGCTACAACATCCAGTTACAGGCAATATTTGTACCAGGGAAAGACAATACTCTAGCAGACATATTAAGCAGAACCACTTCGGATGCCCACGAATGGAAGCTTCACCCGGACATCTTCAAGACCATCTCAAAGAAATGGGGAATGCCACAGATAGACCTATTCGCATCACCTCTCAATCACCAGCTCAAAAATTCTGCACAAGGACATTCCACCCATTAGCATGGAAAGTGGATTCGCTCTCCTTCAACTGGAAAGGCCTAACAGCATATGCATTCCCACCTCTTCCTTTGATACACAAGGTACTACTGAAAATCAAGGAAGAACGTCCAAGGATAATCCTGATAGCTCCAAACTGGCCAAGACAACACTGGTACCCACTACTGAGGAGCATGTCTCGCAACAATATGTGGACAATTCCCTGATGCCTTTGATGTTAACGCAGAACAACTACAGCATCATACATCCAAACCTAAAACCTTGCAACTGACTGCATGGAACATCACATAACAGCAGCTAATCCAGAACTTTCCCAAAGAGTTAAAGACATTATTCTTGAAGCACGCAGACCTTCAACAAGAAGGAACTATGCTGGAAAATGGAAAAGGTTTGTCATCTGGAGTACGGAAAGAGGAAAAGATGTGTCAAACATAGATATGCCTAACATTCTGGAGTATCTGGCTGAACTTCTTCATTCAGGCCTGTCCTACTCCTCCATCAAGATACATGCATCAGCTATTTCAGCAGAATACAGCTTTGATCCACCTGTTTTTTCGCACCCTTTGCTCAGGCAGTTCCTCAGAGGAATCAAGAATGTAAAACCTCCAAGGAAACCACCATTACCAGCTTGGGATTTAAACTTTGTGCTAGAAAAGTTGACACTATCACCCTTTGAACCAGCAGCAACAGCAGACCTACAACACCTGTCATGGAAAACTGCTTTCCTACTGGCAATTACTTCAGCAAGGAGGGTTTCAGAACTACAGGCCTTAATGGCAGTGCAACCCTTCCTAATCTTCCACCAAGATAGAGTGTCCATGAGGACTAATCCTACATTTATGCCCAAGGTGGTATCCAGAGTGTCTTTAAACCAGGCAATCCACCTACCTACCTTCTTTCCCAACCCACAAAACAGAGGGAAAGAATACTGCATACCTTGCATGTACATAGACAGCTACGCTACTACTTGGACAGAACAAAAATAGCAGAAAGACTGACCAACTTTTTGTAGCCTATGCAACAGGAAGGGAAGGAAAAGCTATTTCCAAACAGACAATCTCCAAATGGATAGGAAATTGCATACGATTCTGTTACTCCTTCCATGGAAAACCAATTCCACAGAACATAAGACCTCATTCTACAAGGGCAACAGCCACTACCACAGCCTTCTTATGAGGAGTGGCAACCAAAGACATTATTGAGGCGGCTACTTGGACCTCCGTGCATACATTTGCCAAGCATTATAATTTGCCTCTATATTCCAGATCCCGAGCAGGGTTTGCCACTGCTGTACTGCAAGGGATCCTAAACACACCATAATCTACTTTTATCCTCCTCCCTAGTTGGCTATGGTATTCTACCCACTTGTTATGACTGCAGATGCATCCATGAAGGACATAGTACAGTTTTGTACCTACCATAAATGTAGATGTCCGAACTGGATAGCATCTGCAGTCAGGATTACCCTCCCTCCTTCCCCTCTGTGGTACTCCTAGGGTGTTTACCCTTCTAATAGCTAGCTGTTGGGGATCTATTATGGTGTATTTGTTTGTATATATGTACATACATGCTTATTGTTGTGTTTACCTCTATCTATTTGGAAACATTGGCATCTATCCAAATTTTAGCCTGCAAGAGGGCTACTGGCATCTGGGGCAAGAAACACTGAGGAAAATGGCGTCGGCTGATGCCTTTATACCCGAAGACCAACAGAGATGACGTCGGGTGGAGTGCGACATCAGCCAAAGCCGGACCCGGACTTTGGAATCCAGCCGACTGAAGGGCTGCCTGACGACAGGACAACCCACTTGTTATGACTGCAGATGCTATCCAGTTCGGACATCTACATTTATGGTAGGTACAAAACTGTACTTTCTTGGTACCCAGAAAGGACAAAGCCTGGAGACCAATACTGGACCTATCTATTCTAAACACATATCTGGATATTCCAAAATTCAAAATGTTGACTCTACAGCAGCTTCTACCCATGTTGGGCAAGAAGGCTTGGCTGGTGACTTTAGATCTGAAAGAGGCATACCTGCATGTCCCAATCAGACAGACATGCAGAAGATACCTCATATTCAAAGCTGGCTCAATGCACTACCAATTCTCTGCACTGCCCTTTGGCTTATCTACTGTGCCCCGGGCCTTCATAAAGTGCCTGGCACCAGTAATTGCATTCTGCAGACTAAGAGGAATACAAATATATCCTTACTTGGACGAATGCCTCATTCAAGCAGAGAACAAGGACATTCTACTACAACATCTGGCGTTTGTAAAGAGATTTCTAACAGGCCAAGAGTACACAGTCAACTAGTACCCTCTCAAGAGATAATATTCCTGGGTGCAAGCTTAAATACAGCTGCCCAGATGGCTTATCTCACGCCAGACAACCAAAGGCAACTGACTACCTATTTCAAAATGTTGGCAACAAAGGCCCAGTTATCTGCAAGAAAAATTCTGCAGGCTTTGGGCTTCATGGCATCCTGCATTCTACTAATTCCATATGCAAGACTGCATATGAGGAAACTTCAATGGTACCTGAAAAGTGTTTGGACTCAACATTGCCACAGCCTGGAAACTATAGATGTCCTTCAAGGATGCATCTGCAGTCCTTACAAATGGGTTGTCCTGTCGTCAGGCAGCCCTTCGGTCGGCCGGATTCCAAAGTCTGGGTCTGGCTTCGGCTGGTGTCGCACTTCACCCGACGTCATAGCTGCAGTTCTTCGGGTATAAAGGCATCAGCCGACGCCATTTTCCTCAGTCTTTCTTGCCGTGGCTCAAGCAGAAGCTGTTCGCAAGTGCCGGTCGGTCAGATCCAGAAATTACTACTACCGAATACTACTTGAAGACTTCTAAAAGCTAAGTACCCCGTTGGGGACTCTTTCTTGCCTCAGCCGATGTCAGAAAAAGTGAATAACTGTTTAACTTGTGGGAAACAAATACCTCATAAAGATTTCCACTCTTACTGCTTACCTTGTTTAGGCCCAGACCACGACGTAGCAGCTTGTCTAGCCTGTGCTTCTTTTAACCGACGGACGCTTAGACGTCGGTCGGAGTTTGCTGAACAGTTTTTCGGCTCTGATTTTGCTTATATTATGCCGTCGGATCCTCCGACTACACAAATATCCAAAAAACGCAAAGAAAAGGACCGACACTCGCGGTCCGCGGTTTCGGCCGAAACCGCGGTTAAGCAAACCGCGAGTGTCTCGGTTTCGGCCGAAACCGAGCAAGCGGTTCTTTCTTCAGCCGAAATCATGCCTTCTACCGAGGCCTCTTCTAACCTGGCAGAGTCGGCTTCTGAAACCCAACCTGCTGTCGTGGTTTCTCAGGAATTATCGGACACTATTCCCCTGGATGTATCTACCCCTGCACGTGGAGCTGCTAGGCCTCCTGCAGCCATGTCCATTAAGGCTTTTGCCAGGGCTAAAGCAGCTAAAGCTACTAAGACTGTGCCTGTTAAGCCCCCCTCTCACAGGCCCAGCTCCAGTTCCCAAATGCTTTCTCTGGCAGAGGATCTCATTTCTTTAATTAGGGGATCCCAACCTCATCCAGACAGGGACTCTCATCCACCTCCAGAGAAGAGACCTAGAGCAGAGCCCCCTGAGCCAGTGTCCACTGATGATTCCTCTGATGATTCAGACAATACAGACCCTCCAGAGGCTCCTTATTCCCCTTACGAAGACTCTGATGCTGAAGAGTCTATCCCTTCTGCCTCTCCACCTGAGGAATTTTCCTTTGGGGAAACCTTACATGCCATGAGGGAACAATTTCAGTGGCAGGGCCAAGATTTCTCAGACTCCAGGAAAAGGCTTAGAACCTTTTTGCATTTACCACAACATAGGCCTTTGGCTATACCTCCAGTTCTTTCTGTTGTAGATGATGCATTTAATGATGCTTGTACTGCTCCTGATTCATTACCTCCAGCCCCTGCTAAGCCCGATAGGTTCTACAGGGTCCCGGACACACATCACCATTTATACAAGGCTCCTTTTGCAGATCCCGAGACTATCTCCCAGGGGCCTAAGGCAGTAGCATCTACCTCTGCTAAAATCCCTCCCTCTGAAAGGGAATCCAGGTCCTTAGAGAGATGGGGTAAAAAAGTATACACCTCTGCTACTCTGTCAGCTAGGGCCTTGAACTGTCAGTTTCATATGATCCAATATCAGGAGTTTATGCTTGATCAGTTAACTAAAAAACTGTCCTCTGATGAACCTTTAGATAAGAAATATGTTCAGGAAATGGTACATAACATTCAGCAAGTTAGTAACCATTCTTTAAAATGTGGCTATGATGCACTGGAGGCTTCCTTTAGATCAGCCATGACTGGCACAGTTATCAGAAGGCATGCATGGTTGAAAGAACAGGCCTTACCGGACCATGTCAAATCAAAACTATTAGATGCTCCCATGGACAAGGTCAACTTATTTGGTTCTCCTGCGCAGCAGGTACTGAAGAAAATGGAAGAGAAGGCAAAATCTGTACAAACAGTGAAAGACTTCTTACAGGTCCAACCGCCAAGGTTTAGCAGGAACTGGCCCTCCAAAAATTGGTCCTTTCCAGACTCCTCTAAAGCACAGAGAGGCAGGAATAGGTGTTCAAGAGGCAGAAATCAATCCAGGGGTGCCTACAGGGGACGCCAGTGGCAGGGCAACAACCAGCGAGGCACAGACACAGCCACCACCACTGCAACAGGACAATCACAGTGACTTGGCTCTGGCACCGCCTACCAGGAAACAACTAGCAGCACCCTTAGGCGGAAAGCTAGCCTTATTTTCAAGGAACTGGCATTACATCACAAGGGACAAGTGGATTTTGCAAACTATAGACCAAGGCTACAGGTTTCATTTCCATACTCTACCAGGAAAAAGAGGAATGCCAAACCTACCACCAAATCAAAAGGCAGAAGCTCTAAAACAAATAGCTCAATTAGTAAAAATGAGAGCTGTGGAAAAGGTACCATCTATGGAACAAGGAAAGGGATTTTACTCCAGACTCTTCCTGGTACCAAGAAAAGAGAAAAAATGGAGGCCTATTCTCGACCTGTCCGCTTTAAACACATTCCTCATTGTTCCAAAATTCAAAATGCTGACTCTACAGCAGCTTCTTCCCATGCTGGGCAAGGAGTCTTGGCTGGTAACTCTAGATCTCAAGGAGGCATACCTGCACGTCCCCATACGACCAAATTGCAGAAGATACCTCAGATTTCTTGCAGGATCAGAGCATTATCAATTCTCAGCATTGCCCTTTGGCTTATCTACTGCCCAGAGTGTTCACGAAATGCCTGGCATCAGTAATTGCTCATTGCAGACTTCAGGGAATCCAAATTTATCCCTACCTGGACGACTGCCTGATACAAGCGGACAACAAAAACAAGCTAACAGAAGACTTACAAAGAGTCATTTACTTGCTGCAAGCCCTGGGATATACAGTCAATATAAAAAAGTCAAGGCTGATACCATCCCAAAGAATAACCTTTTTGGGTGCAGAGCTGGACACATCAAAACAGATGGCATTCCTAACTGTAGAAAAACAAGAACAACTTCCTCTCTACTTCTTGGCATTAACAAAACAGAACCATCTAACAGCAAGAAAAGTACTGCAAGCCTTAGGTTTCATGGCATCCTGCATAATTCTAGTCCCTCATGCCAGACTGCATATGAGAAAGCTACAGTGGTACCTGAAAAATTTATGGTCTCAACACAAACACAGCCTAGAAACCAAAATTCCACTAATACCATGCCTGAAGCAAGAGTTCCTATGGTGGGCTCAGGCCTGTCAAACAAACACAGGACTGCCCTTCTACAGCATTCAACCAAGCCAAACCATAACAACGGACGCCTCAGACCTCGGTTGGGGGGCCCACATGCTGGACAAGTGCATACAAGGCTTATGGACTCAAGATCAGCTGCACCTACACATAAATCTAAAGGAAATGCTGGCAGTAAAATTGGCAATCCAGACATTCAGACCTTTTCTCTAAGAAGGACAGTTGATGATAAGGACAGACAACACCACAGTTATGTGGTACATCAACAAACAGGGAGGCACACATTCATACCCTCTATGCCGGATGGCACTGGACCTATGGAATGTGGCTCTCAGCTACAACATTCAGTTACAAGCAATTTTTGTACCGGGAAAAGAAAACATTCTAGCAGACATATTAAGCAGAACTACCTCGGATGCCCACGAATGGATGCTGCACCCGGACATCTTCAAAGCCATCACAAGAAAATGGGGACTACCACAAATAGACTTATTTGCATCCCCACTCAATCACCAGCTAAAGAAATTCTGCACAAGGACGTACCACCCACTTGCTTGGAAGGTGGACTCCCTATCCTTCAGTTGGAAAAACCTGACAGCATATGCATTCCCTCCACTTCCTTTGATGCACAAGGTGCTATTGAAGATCAAAGAGGAACGTCCGAGGATCATTCTGATAGCTCCAGACTGGCCAAGACAACATTGGTACCCATTACTGCGGAGCATGTCTCGGGAACAAATGTGGACACTACCCCTGATACCATTGCTGTTAACACAGAACAATTACAACATCCTGCATCCAAACCTGAAAACTCTGCAGCTGACTGCCTGGAACATTACATAAGAGCAATTAACCCAAATTTATCCCAAAGGGTTAAAGACATTATCCTTGAGGCTCGCAGACCTTCAACAAGAAGGAATTATGCAGCAAAATGGAAAAGATATCTCATTTGGAGTACTGCAAAGGGAAAAGATGTGTCACTGGTAAACATAGCCAACATCCTGGAGTACTTGGCAGAGCTCTTCCACACAGGCCTGTCCTATTCTTCCATCAAGATACATGCATCAGCTATTTCGGCAGAAGACAGCTTGGATCCTCCTGTCTTCTCACATCCTCTGCTCAGGCAGTTTCTGAGAGGAATTAAAAATGTAAAACCTCCAAGGAAACCACCATTGCCAACATGGGACTTGAACTTTGTGCTAGAAAAATTGACACTTCCTCCTTTCGAACCAGCAGCAACAGCAGAATTACAATACTTATCCTGGAAGACTGCTTTCCTGCTGGCAATCACCTCAGCAAGAAGGGTTTCTGAACTACAGGCATTAATGGCAGTGCAACCCTTCCTGATCTTCCATCAGGATAGAGTGTCCATGAGAACAAATCCTACATTTATGCCTAAGGTGGTATCCAGAGTGTCATTAAACCAGGCTATCCACCTACCTACATTCTTCCCAAACCCACAGAACAGGGGAGAAAGACTGTTACATACCTTGGATGTACATAGACAATTACGCTACTACCTGGACAGAACCAAGTGCAATAGAAAAACTGACCAGCTTCTGGTAGCATATGCAACAGGAAGGGAAGGAAAAGCAATTTCAAAGCAGACAATCTCCAAGTGGATAGGAAATTGCATTAGATTTTGTTACTCCTTCCATGGAAAGAAAACTCCAGAGAACATCAGGCCTCACTCCACAAGGGCTACAGCCACTACTACAGCTTTCTTACGAGGGGTGGCTACCAAGGACATTATAGAGGCTGCTACTTGGACCTCCCTGCATACATTTGCCAAGCATTATAATTTACCTCTATACTCTAGATCCCGAGCAGGTTTTGCCACTGCTGTTTTGCAAGGGATCCTAACTACACCATAATCTCTCTTTTTTCCTCCTCCCCTAGTTTGACTATGGTATTCTACCCATTTGTAAGGACTGCAGATGCATCCTTGAAGGACATAGTACAGTTTTGTATCTACCATAAATGTAGATGTCCGATAGGAATGCATCTGCAGTCAGGATTACCCACCCACCTTCCCCTCTGTGGTACTCCTAGGGTATTTGCCATCTTTTAGCTAGCTTGGGGGGATCTATTATGGTGTATTTGTTTGTATATATGTACATACATGTTTATTTTATGTGTTTGCTCTCTACTTTTTGGAAACATTGGCATTTATCCAAATTTAGCCATCCAAGAGGGCACCTGGCATCTGGGGCAAGAAACACGGAGGAAAATGGCGTCGGCTGATGCCTTTATACCCGAAGAACTGCAGCTATGACGTCGGGTGAAGTGCGACACCAGCCGAAGCCAGACCCAGACTTTGGAATCCGGCCGACCGAAGGGCTGCCTGACGACAGGACAACCCATTTGTAAGGACTGCAGATGCATTCCTATCGGACATCTACATTTATGGTAGGTACAAAACTGTACTTTACTCTCATTCCCTGCCTGCAACAGGAGTTCCGTTGGTGGGCGAAGGCCTGTCACCAAAACAAGGGACAGCTATTCACTCTACCCCCAGCCACACAGACATTAACAACGAATGCATCAGATTATGCCTGGGGAGCCCACATGGCAGGAAGATGTATTCAAGGCACGTGGTCCATAAACCAAATGCATCTACATATCAATCAAAAAGAGATGGTAGCTGTTCAAAATGCCCTGACAGCCTTCAAGGACCTACTAAATCCGGGACAACTACTGATAAAGACAGACAATACCACGGTCATGTGGTATATAAACAAGCAGGGAGGCACTCATTCTTACCCCCTTTGCAGACTGGCCATGACTTTGTGGGACACAGTATTGACTTACCAAGTACATCTTCAGGCACAATTCCTGCCAGGAAAGATAAATACTCTGGCAGACAAACTAAGCAGAAACCTCATGGATCCCCACGAGTGGAAATTGGATCCACAAGTCTTCAGCATGGTAACAAGGAAATGGGGATGTCCGGACATAGATCTATTTGCCTCACCTCACAACTGCCAGCTAAAGAGATTCTGCACAAGGACTTATCACAGATAAGCATGGAAAGTGGATGCCCTGTCTTTCAGCTGGAAAAACTTAACAGTATGTGCCTTTCCTCCTCTGCCTCTCCTCCCCAAGGTACTCCTAAAGGTCAGACAGGAGAAGCCAAAAATGATACTGATTGCCCCAAACTGGCCACGCCAGTACTGGTATCCAATCCTAAGGAACTTGTCTCAATGCCCAGCCTGGACCTTGCCTCAAGTGCCGCATCTACTGTCCCAGCAGAACAATCAGATCCTGCACAGCCAACTCAAGACCTTAAATCTGGCAGCATGGTGGATAATGTAGTCATACAAAACACACCTCTCACTAAAGTGGTGATGGATGTCATTTTGGAGGCCAGGAGGCCTAGTACTAGAAAATCATATGCTGGAAAATGGAAGAGATTCTGTGCTTGGAACCAGGCACAAGGAATTGACACAGCTGTACCAAATATTCCTCAGATTTTGCAATACTTAACTGAGATGCTGGACAAAGGCCTATCCTTTTCATCTATAAAAATTCATGATTCCGCCATTTCGGCTCATTACAATACAGAGCCACCAATCTTTTTCTCATCCATTATTAAGGCAGTACCTCAGAGGGGCCAAAAATTTAAGGCCTCCAAGGAGATCACCAATACCTGCATGGGACCTCAATTATGTCTTAGAAAAACTCACCCTGCCTCCTTTTGAGCCAGCCGCTACAGCTGATATAAAGTTTTTATCTTGGAAAACATCTCTGCTCCTAGCAATAACTTCTGCAAGACGAGTCTCAGAGCTACAGGCACTCATGGCTGTGGAACCTTTTATCATTTTTTATCCAGACAGGGTTTCTCTTGAGGACAAACACAAATTTTATGCCTAAGGTAGTGTCCAGTGTGGCCCTTAACCAAACTATTCATCTGCCTACCTTTTATCCAAACCCACAGAATAAGGGGGAGAGAATTTTGCATTCTTTGGACATACATAGACAGCTACGCTTCTATTTGAGCAGAACCAAAGCTTTCAGAAAGACAGAGCAATTACTAGTGGCATATGCTGCAGGATCACAAGGAAAGGCTATCTCAAAGTAGACTATTTCAAAGTGGATAGGCCACTGCATTCGTTTCTGCTATTCACAACATGGCAAGCCAGTACCTAAGGGCATTAGGCCACATTCAACCAGAGCAACAGCCACTTCAGCAGCCTTCCTCAGGAGAGTACCAACCAAAGATATTTTAGAGGCTGCTACTTGGAGTTCAGTGCACACCTTCACAAAGCACTATCACTTACCACTCTACTCTAAATCCAGGGCAGGCTTTGCCACTGCAGTTCTGCAGGGCCTAATAGCCGCTCCTAATGCTATTTAGCTCCAGCCTCCCAACCTTAGCTTTGGGATTCAACCCAGTTGTAATGACTGCAACAGTGAAACACGAAGAACATAGTACAGTTGTGTACACTTACCATAAATGTAGATGTTTGAGTGTATTCACTGTTGCAGTCCAGGTTACCCACCCGCCATCCCCCATTTCTTTGCTGGATCTTATCTGTACTTCTCTATTCTATACAACCTATGTGGTGTATTTGCTTGTAGATGAAGACAAAATATTTCTTTGGTGCATGCATATTTTATTGACATATTTTTTGCCTTCTCTTTTGGGGGCACCTGACATCTGGGGCAAGAAAAACTGAGGAAAATGGCGTCGGCTGCATCTTTTATACCCCTGGCGCACTGAGTCAGGGAAGAGGTGACAGCAACCGACGCCGGACTTTGACTTTGGAATTCAGGCCGACTGAGGGTAGCCTGCCAGCAGGATAACCCAATTGTAATGACTGCAACAGTGAATACACTCGAACATCTACATTTATGGTAAGTGTACACAACTGTACTTTTCCTCTGATGCCAAGGATTTACCTTTATCTACCTATGAGGATTCTGATGCTGAGGACTCTATTCCCTCTCCTTCTCCCCCAGAGGATTTTTCTTTTGGTGAAACCTTGCATACTCTCAGGGAGTATTTTTGTTGGTAAAGTCAGGATTTCTCTGATTCTAAAAAGAGGCTTAGGGATTTCTTACTCCTGCCCCAGCACAGGCCTTTAGTCATACCTCCTGTACTAGACATTGTTGATGATGCCTTTTCAGAATCTAGCTTGGCCCCTGACTCTTTACCTCCTGCTCCCAGAAAACCTGATAGATATTACAGGGTCCCTGACTCTCACAAGTTCCTTTTTTAAAAATCCTACTTAGGATCCTGAGACCATTTCACAGGGACCCAAGGGCATTAAAGCTACCACTGCCAAAAATCCTACCCCCTGTGATAGAGACTCCAGGGCACTGAATAGATGGGGGTAAGAAGGTATACACTTCTGCAACTTTGGCCATTAGGGCCTTAAACTGCCAGTTTCATATGTTAAAGTATCAGCAGCATATTATTGGATTGCTTAAACAGAAAATTATGTTGATTCCTGATTGTGCTGAAAATAAGGATTTACAGGATTTACTGCATTCAGCTAAACAGGTTGGAAAACATACTTTGCAATGTGGTTTTGATTCACTAGAGGCGTCTTGCAGGGCTGCTGTAACTGGGTCTGTACTTAGAAGGCATGCTTGGCTTAAGGAGCAATCCTTGCCAGATCATGTTAAAGCGAAATTACTGGATGCTCCCTTAAACCAGGACCACCTGTTTGGCAACAAGGCCGAATAAGTTCTTAAAAAGATGGAGGAAAAAGCTAAATCCATGCAAACTGTTAAAGATTTTTTACATGTACAACCTCCAAGGTTTAGTAGGCATTGGCCTTCCAAGAATTGGTCCTTTCCCGCCTCTTCCAGACCTTCTCAGTCCAAACCCAGATCCAGCAGAGCTCCCAGGGTACGCACAGGGCTAAGCAATGGGGGGCCTCCACTTCCAAATCTGGGAGTAATAAAACTCCCCCCATGGTAAACTGTCTCAATGACTTCTTTTTAAAACTTCCAAGCACTTCTCAACTGACTGCCGCTTTGGGGGGAAAGATTGCTCTTCATGCCAAGAACTGGGAACTCATTACTCAGGACAAATGGGTTTTAAATATTGTGTCCCAGGGATACAGATTTCACTTCCACACGTTACCAACACCAAGCAGGTGGCCAGATCTACCCCCAAATCAGTGGGCAGAGGCCCAAAATTAAGTACTTTCTCTCTTAAGCATGGGGACTATTCAGTTGGTACCAGAAGAGGAAAAGGGACAACGTTTCTACTTGAGACCTTTCCTGGTACCCAGGAAAGACAATTCATGGCGTCCTATCCTGGACCTGTCTACTCTAAACACCTTTTTGATGATTCCAAAATTCAAGATGCTGATTCTTTACCAGTTGCTCCCTATGCTAGGCAAAGATGCCTGGTTGGCAACACTAGATTTAAAGGAAGCATACTTGCACATTCCAATCGGGGAATCTTGCAGAAGATACCTACGCTTCAAAGCAGGCTACATGCACTATCAGTTCTCTGCACTGCCCTTTGCCTTATCTACTGCACCCAGGATATTCACAAAGTGTCTAGCTCCAGTCATTGCATTTTGCAGGCAAAGAAATATTCAAATGTACCCATACCTGGACGATTGTCTAATTCAGGCAGAAAGCCAGGACATGCTTTTGAATCATCTGGCCTTTGTTCAAAGGGTACTAACTTGTCTGGGGTACACCATAAATGAAAAGAAATCACACCTGGTACCCACACTGTCAACAAATTATATTCCTGGGAGCAAGCTTGAATACAACTTCCCAGATGGCTTTCCTCACGCTGTAGAAACAAATTCATTTGAAAGCCTACTTCAAACAAGTGGCCACAAAAAACGTGCTATCTGCAAGGCAAATACTACAAGCCTTAGGGTTCATGGCCTCCTGCATTCTTCTAATTCCATATGCAAGACTGCATATGAGGAAACTACAATGGTATCTAAAAAGCCTATGGTGTCAACATTCTCAGGATCTAGAAGCAATGATTCCTATCATTTCTTGCCTACCCATAGAGTTCCTTTGGTGGGCAGAGGCCTGCCACCAAAACAAGGGACAACCATTCACACTACCCCTTGCCGCTCAAACCCTAACAACAGACACATCAGAATATGCATGGGGCAGGGAAGTGCATTCAGGGCAAATGGTACCCAAGTCAAATGCACCCGCATATCAATCAAAAAGAACTGTTAGCTGTACAGAATGCTCTGACAGCCTTCAAGGACCACATTATTCCAAGACAATTAATGGTAAAGACAGACAACACCACTGTTATGTGGTACATAAGCAGGGGGTACCCATTCTTACCCCCTCTGCAGACCAGCCATGGCATTGTGAAACAGCCTTGTGCTACCAAGTGCATCTACAAGCTCAATTCCTGCCAGGAAAACTAAATATAAGCAGAAACCTCATGGACCCACACGTGTCGAAACTGGAACCAAGGATTTTCAACATGTTGACAAGCAAATGGGGGAGCCCAGATATAGACCTGTTTGCCTCCCCCCAGAACTATCAATTGGACAAATTTTGCACAAGGACTCCCCACAAACAAGCATGAAAAGTGGATGCTCTGTCCTTCAGTTGTTTATGCCTTTCCTCCCCTGCCTTTGCTCTCCAAAGTCCTACTAAAGATCAAACAAGACAAACCAAGGAAAATTTTGATTGCACCACACTGGCCACGCCAACACTGATACCCCCCTCTTGCGCAGTGTGTCACTGTTGGCCCCATGGCACTTGCCTCAGACTCCTACCCTGTTGTCTCAGCAGGAGAACCAGATTCTGCACCCTCAGCTTCAAACTATGAACTTAGCAGCCTGGCTAATTTCCTAATCTCTCCTTTACCATCTCTCAGTAAACCAGTGATGGATGTCATTTTATAGGCAAGGAAGCCTAGTACTAGAAAATCTTATGCTGAAAAATAGAAAAGATTCTGTGCCTGGAACAAATCTCAAGGGACGAGCACAGCAGCGCCCAATTTACCTCAGATTTTACAATACTTAACTGAGATGCTTCACAAGGGCCTGTCTTTTTCCTCCATCAACATTCACGCCTCAGCCATTTCAACTCATTATAACACAGAACTTCCCCTCTTGTCTTATCCACTGCTCAAGCAGTTCCTCAGAGGGACCAAAAGTTTAAGACCACCCAGGAGCTCCAACTCCAGCCTGGGGACCTTAACTTTGTATTGGAGAAATTCACTCTCCCTCTTTTCGAGCCAGCTGCTTCTGCAGATTTAAAATTTCTTTCTTGGAAAACAGCTTTCCTTTTAGCAATCACTTCAGCTAGAAGGGTACCTGATTTACAGGCCCTTATGGCAGTGAAGCCTTTCATCATCTTTCATGAGGACAGGGTGTCCGTCAGAACCAATCCATCCTTCATGCCCAAGGTGGTATCCAGTGTGGCTCTTAATCAGTCCATTCATTTCCCAACCTTCTTTCCCAATCCACAGAATAAAGGGGAACGGGTACTGCATTCCTTAGATGTGCACAGACAACTTAGATTCTACTTGGACAGTACTAAACCTCAAAGGAAATCTGAACAACTGCTGGTGGCATTTGCTGCAGGGGCAGAGGGGAAGGCTATTTCAAAGCAAAGAATTTCTAAATGGATAAGCCATTGCATTCATTTCTGCTATAAGCACCATGGAAAACCTATCCCCCAGGGGATCAGACCTCACTCCACCAGGGTTGCATCTAGCTCTAAAGCCTTTCTCAGAGGCGTCCCTACCAGGGACATCCTAGAAGCTACTACCTGGAGTTCTGTACATACTTTCACCAAGCATTATCATTTGCCAATTTTCTCTAAATATAGAGCTGGCTTTGCCACTGCAGTTTTGCAGGGCCTTATAGCTGGCCCTAATGCTATCTAAATTCCTCCTCCCAACCATAGCTTTGGGAATCTACCCAAATGTAATGACTGCAACAGTGAAACACGAATAACATAGTACAGTTGTGTACACTTACCATAAATGTAGATGTTCGAGTGTATTCACTTTTGCAGTCCTGGTTACCCTCCCTCCAGCCTCCTAACTTCTTTTGACTATACCTGTACTTTCCTTTACTATGCTTAAAAGACTTTTTGGTGTATTTGCTTTTTTGTTGGAGGTATATCTTTGTACTTTTATATTTAATTGCTTCCCATTAGGGAGGCACCTGACATCTGGGGCAAGAAAAACTGATGTAATGGCATCGGCTGCATGTTTTATACCCCTGACGACCTGACGTCATGGAAGAAGGGACATCTACTGAAGCAGGACCCAAGACTTTGTTAATCAGGCCGACTGAGGGCTACCTGCAAGCAGATAACCCCAAATGTAATGACTGCAACAGTGATTACACTCGAATGTCTACATTTATGGTAAGTGTGCACAACTGTACTTTTGCATACCTCGGCAGCACACACTCCAGATTTGTGAACATGGATGATGAGGTAGAAACGAGCATCGCCAAGGCAAGCTCTGCGTTTGGACGGTTGTGGGAGTCAGTGTGGGGAGAGGAGAGGCATCAAACTGTCCACAAAGCTGAAGGTGTACAAGGCAGTCATACTGCCCACTCTACTGTATGCCTGTGAGACATGGACAGTGTATGAGCTTCATTCCAAAAAGTTGAATTGTTTCCATATGAACTGCTTAGGAAGGCTGCTGAAGATTACCTGGCAGGACAAAGTTCCAGACATGGGCAGGCCATCTTGTACGTATGCCAGACACATGCCTCCCCAAGAGATTGTTTTATGGTGAACTTGCAGGAGGCAAACTCACATAAGGTGGGCAAAAAAAGTGCTTCAAGGACACACTGAAAGTCTCTCTAAAGAGCTTTGGCATTGACCCGGACTCCTGGAAAACCGTAGTGCAAGACCGCCCCACCTAGCGATGCTGCATCAGGAAAGGTGCTACCTCCTATGAGCAGAGCAGGACCACAGAGGAAGCATGAGATGCATAAATCCACAGCCAACTCATTGCCAACCAACTCAAATGACAACTTTTGCCCAACGTGCCGCAGAGCTTTCCAAGCCCGCATTGGACTGATCAGCCACAAATGGACACACTATACTCAGTCAACCTCCTTGACGTGATGTTTTTGGTCATTGTTGACGATGACTGACGAGCAACATGTAATGAATGAATTTGGTAATGGGGTGGGGCAAATGACGATATCTTCTTCCAAAGCAAGTATAATTTAATGAAGACAGATGAAGTGAAGGCTTGGGCTACACTTCCATTAGTAAACTCCTTGCTGAACATAACCAGGTATGTTCAAAATACTTCAGATTGTCAGAGTTTTACTTGTTTGAAAACTAACAGTTTGCATAAGACCCATAATACCTTTCCCTACTAGTAAGATTTGCAAAGAGATTTGAAAGCTGACCTAATAGCAACCACATTATTAACCCCCTCAGTCCCAGCATAAAACGGTAACCATTGTTGCTATTCTGCTTGACAAGTTATCTTAAGCTGCTTTGACAGTTTTGCTGAGAGGGCAAACACTTAATGTTGTGTAAGAGTAGTCCAGCCAGGAAAGTGACTGGACAGAAGTGTTTTTTATTTCCAAGGGCAACCCAGGAGCACTGTCCAGTTAAGTGATTTCATCAGAGTCATAGAGTTTTTGAATGGAAATTGGAACTAAACCCAGGAGTACAGGTTGAGTCATTTTAACAGCTCATAGCCTTAGCCCCACTGAGCTAAATTGCCAGACCAAGTATGTATAACACTGTACTGGAGCTCAGTTTTACAAGTCTTTGACAGTGTTCAAGAGTTTTCTAACTTTGACACAGAAGGTGAAACCTTAAAACCTGTGTCCGTATCATTGAAGATAAGAACTTACTTAATCTGACTGATGTGTCCATAGCATCTGCAGCTACAATGGACAACCACTTTGGATGCTGTGCATGGCTCAGGACTCAGCACTCCAAAGATGACATTGTGAAGAAGATAGCAGATGCCCTATTAGTGACCATTTACTATTTGGGCAGTCTACGCAAATTGTGTCTGTAATCAACTCAAAACAAAGAAGGGGAAGCTGTGACTGTTGATAATTATTCATTCATTTTATTACCTACTTTATTTATGATCATGTAGAGTTAGAGCCCATTTCGTTGACTAATGTGTCTAAGATAGCAAGTCAGTCTTGCGTGGTTCAGAATTTCATTCCAGGAGATGCACACATACGCATTTCATACATACATACATACATACATACATACTCGTGTACGCAAATGTTAAGATTTGCACTGGGTGTGACGAGGGTAGACAGGATAAGGAATAAGTATATTAGAGGGTCAGCCCAGGTTGGAGGCAAGATTGCATTGGTTTGGACATGTGCTGAGGAGGGATGCTGGGTATATTGGAAAAAGGATGCTAAGGATGAAGCTGCCAGGTAAGAGATAAGGTTTATGGATGTGGTGAGAGAGGAATGCAGGTGGTTGGTGTGACAGAGCAATATGCAGAGGACAGGAAGAAATGGAAACAGATGATCCGCTGTGGCGACCCCTAATGGGAACAGCCGAAAGAAAAAGAAGAAGATGCACACATACGCATCTTTGGGAAGTTGGAAACCTTACTATACCACCTACTGCATGCCTTTGGGATGGGGAAATAAATTGGAGACCTTGGCAAAAACCAAGATGGGCAAAGGGAGATCATGCAGGTTCCATAAAAAAGTTACTTCAACAAAGCACTGAACCAGAGAGCTAAGTGTTGTGAGGGAGTAAGAGTGAGTGCACACATTACTTTGCATTATGGTTCATGTTTCCACTCCCACCCCCCTATTTGAGGAATTTTCCACCCAGAAATAAATTCAGGGAAAAGTTGGCGGTATTGAATTCCCCTGAACCAAGAAAAAAGAACTAAGGAACAGAGTACTTGAGCAAACTCAACTCATCTGGATTATGGGTTTTTAGGCAATAACCACATCCAGTTTCTTTCTAAGAGATCACTTTTATTAGCGGAACATAAAATGGTTTCACTGTTACCAGGAAAAATAAGCAGCGAACAAAAGGGAAAAGTACTTGTACTGAAAAGTTCAGTATGTTTGCCAAGCCAGAATTCAATACAGAAGCAGGTAAAATGAAAGTTTAAAAGGAAGGCACTGTTCCTTGAACTATAAATCCACAAACACAGGTTCAGAGAAGCCATTACTTGTTACCCCAGCCTTTCTCCATTTTCAGTGTAACAACCAAGTCCATTACCAGACTTCCTCTGGTACCCTCCAGGTAACCTCCAGTTTCTCCACAGTCCACTATCAGGACCTCCACTGGCAAATAGGGTCCACTTCACGTTGTCGTAAGCTGACAATATCGAGTCTGATATTGTCGGCACGACAATATTGAAAGTGAAGAACATTGTGCAAGTGAACAGAAATCTCCGTAAGGGGAGATTTCCATTTTCTGCAATGTAGTGCGGTCTCAAAGTTGGTATATTTAAGTGGGGGGGGGTGCCCCCATGCCTACGCCATTTAGTTTTTTTTTACGTTATTCGATGTTTTACTTAATCGATCAAAAAAGTTCGACCTTTATTGATTCGATTAAGTAAACTTTCAATAACGTGATATAGACACGGCAAAGGGTCTACTTCACGTTGTCGTAAGCTGTCAATATCGAGTCTGATATTGTCGGCACGACAATATCGAAAGTGAAGAACATCGTGCAAGTAAACGGAAATCTCCAATGCAATGTAGTGCAGTCTTGGAGTT
Source organism: Protopterus annectens (assembly GCF_019279795.1). Lineage (NCBI taxonomy): Eukaryota > Metazoa > Chordata > Ceratodontiformes > Protopteridae > Protopterus > Protopterus annectens. The sequence continues at coordinate 473,725,308 of NC_056737.1, read as the reverse complement.
GGTATATTTAAGTAGGGGGTGTGGGGGGCGCCATTTAGTTTTTTTTTTTTACATTATTAGATGTTTTACTTAATCGATCAATAAAGTTCGACCTTTATTGATTCGATTAAATAAACTTTCGATAACGTGATATAGACACGGCAAATACAGTCGTTCTTCACTGTGAGCAAATCTACAGTCAAGTAGTCCAGATTTCAGTGGCCTTCCCAATGACTTCTGTTATCTTGAACTCACCTTCTTAAATTGAAACAAGTTATTACTAATTCCTTCACTTACAAACACAGATGTGCTGGTTTAAAGGGACCAACCAGTTCCCCATTACTTTGCATTAACACCGTTAAGTGCTAGCCTTCCTAATGCTGTGAAATCACTGGAGTTCTCCCCTCTGTTCTTCAGAAGTTGCTTCCTGTAAAAAGAAAGGAGGAGCTCTGGTTCTGGAAGATGACCCACTTGCACTTACTATAGTTGATGTTTCGATTTGGGAGATTTTTTTAGTGTAATTGTATCTGGCTTATACACAGCACTATGGTTACTGAAAGGGTATTTAGCGCAGGTTTTTGTCCTCCTATAGCTTTGGCACATTTTCTGTTTCTCTTGCTTGCACATTATAACCTTATGCCTTTGGTTCCTATAGCACCTACATGATATTACTGTGATATTAAACCACAGACAGTGCTGGCTCTGAAAACTGATTATTTTTGTCAATGTTATGGATTCACTACACACAGTAGTGTTCTTTCTCTCAGGAAAGGTACCTGAAATATCAGTCTTCACAGTACATGCCTATAAGAATTCTTCTGCAAAAACATTATCTCAGGCCTCTGGGATTCATATTAGCAAGTAGTCATATGATTGTAATGTATGGTTGCACATGAAGAATGTTTAGTGGGCATTAAAAAACATGTATAGAGTCAAGCTATAAATTCTTTGGCAAAAAATTATCATCCCTTCAGTCTTAGAAGTATTAATTTAATAGGCCACACTGTTCCTCATTAATCAGCACTTGTATTCTCTATGTACTCAGATCCTAACGAGAAGTGCTTTATATTATATCTAAGAGAACTCCTCTGACTGTCCACCAAGTTCAGAACTTGGCCTCTCAGGAATGAACGCTACTCTAGTGTGATGAAAATTAAAGTATTAGCATTTAGCATTAAAACATTTGGCACAAGTTAAATTGAGTAACCAGCATCTCCTCCTAGAGATTCCTGGTGATCTTCTTCCAGCAAGCTAAATACGAAGCAGTGAAAGGAACCTTCCACAGAGCATCCTTATAAGATGCCACACCAGTTAGCTTCTTTCAAGTTGCGGACACAGCATCTGTATTCCAGGACTGCCCTGAATTCCCAAGCTCATCACTTTATTACACAAAGTAAGCCCAACAGCCATGAGGATGAGCCTCACTTATGATGCTACTATGATTTGTACTTTTGGTCACTGACCCCAGCTGCTGGCCATAGAAGAGGATAAGAACATAGATTGATAAAGAGAGCTTTTATATGTAGAAAAAGTCTCACTTCACTCCCAAAGGCTGGTTCAGTACCATCAAGTCTGCATCTGTTTACCTGTCTGACTCAGTCTCAGAATCTCCCTTGCCATCACTAATAAGCCTGGCTGTAAGATACTTAATAAGGACATATGTTCCTACCTCCACTTTAAGATGGCAATCCTTTCTTTTCTGGGAGAGTCCCATGGCCTCAGATTTTAGAGGTACTGATCCTCAACCAGTTTGCTTTCATATTCAACAGCAATTTGTTTGAGTGCAGTATTAAAGGTCATAGTTAAATAAGAACCAAAGGACAAACCTTTTCAAAGAGAAGGGGGACAGAGGAGGAACAATTTCAACAACAAGAATTGGCATCACAGATGAACCATGTACAAGAGATAGAGTTTCATTTCCCTACCCACTCAACCATGGATGGCTTAACTATTAACACCGACACACCAGTTGACACCTCCCTTAATTCCCTTGACATCATCTTGACCCCATTTTTGGAGAATAACATCAGTGGGGGGTCCCTCTATAATTGGAGACAAATCTTTTCATGTTTACAACTACTCTGATTTAGAGATATCTGATAGTCATTTAAGTTTATTGAGGAAGGGTTTTTCTTTTGTCCCTAATTTTAAATATGACATCCGTAAATTGCTTATCAATTTGAAGTTGTATACCAGGAAATTGAACTTAAAGTTGTTGTTTAGCAACAAACAACAAGTAGACAGAGAGATGCAAACATTTACACTTAAAAGAAGCAGTGTGTTTATACCTCCATACAACCCTGTGATTTTAGCTTTCGAACGGCTATGCACCACTCAGATTAGGAGATTGATTGACAAAAGGCCAGTTGAGGACAATAGATATTTAACATCTGCTGAAGCATTTTGCTTAAAAGAACTTTCGTCCAGTACTGATTACAGGGTTATGAAACCAGACAAAGGGGGAGTAGTAGTCATTATGACGAATGCTGACTACTCTTGGCACATGCAGAGTATTATTCGCAATTCCAGTACATACGAGCTAGCTTCTAAATTTGATATTCAGAAGGCTTACACCAAGATTGATTGGCAACTCTACGAGATGCTTTGTGAAGAAATTATTGATGCAGATGAATATAAATATTTACAAGTGGAACACCTAGTTATGCCTAGTTTATTTGGAATACCCAAAATTCATAAAAACACAGCTAATCCACCATTTAGACCAATTGTTGCGGCTAGGGGTTCCAAAATGGAACACAAGACCTAATCTTATTTTGTGTTAGACCTAGCTATTGTTGTATTACTGATTATATTGGTCCCACTTAAGCAATTGAATGTGTTAAAGGTGCTTTTTAGCAGTGTAATTGTCTGCATTTTTCCTTAACTGTGTAAGCTGTACTCTAAAATTGCTGCTGGCCATTCACCTAACTGTTATTTTCCTTCTCTAACCTTCATAGCTCTCAACCTCCTCTCTGCCTTAAGAACATGGGAATCTACCTGCCTGGTCACTAAAGACTTCCATCTCATCTGCATCCCTAAGAATCCTTTGTCCTGTGCTCTAAATCCCTCCCTACTAAGGAGTAAAAGAAAGTACGTTGACTCCCTGATAAAACTGTGTACAGAATTGTTCTTTATGACATAAAAACAAGTAGTATATGTTATAAGTCTCCCTCCTGAGCCAGGTTCCCAGCAGCCAGTTCTAAATCTCACCTTACTTTTAACCCATCTAGCCTTGGTTCTATTAATTGACCTACTTTTTCTTCTTTATTTCTACTTTGCCAACTAGCTGTAATTCAAGCTGTTGTCCACCAGGTGGCACCCTTAACTAGGCTTCTTAAAATCCCTTTTCTCTTCACTAGTATTATATCCCTCATTACTTCTTATTTTCTCTTCATTTTTCTCCTCTTTTCTATTACTACCCCCTCTGTTAGCTATATTCCCTTTCCCCTCTCTACTATCCCGTTAACTAATTATTGTACTAATACTTCCCACTCACCTGGAATTACCTAGAGCTCCTCTACAATCAGTAGCTTTCTGATTGTCTCTGGGATCTCATCTTTTACTTGCTCTAACCCGCTCCATTCGCCCTGCGGGATCACTCCGCTCCCCTGCCCTACCCCCAAATTCCACCCACCCCCAGAAGTCCTAACCTTATACCTATCAAACCACACCCCTTCTCCATTTCACCTATCACAGTCACACTTCCATCACATAATCTTCTCTATTTTCCTGCCTTTTTTTCTCAACAACTTCCTATCTCTCCCATCTCTCTCTTTTACCTTTCCTGACCCCACCAACTTTACCACTGCACCTATAGTTATAATTTATATCTACCATGTCTATAAATAAACCTCCCACCATAATCCACTTACAAATATTACTCATACTTACACTTCTACCACCATTAACTCTTGCCTACCTGTTAACCTCCTATGAGCACCCAGTATATACAAACTTGCTATACCCTACTAAACGATCTACCTCTTCTTCACTAGCCTCTCACACTGACCATTTCAACATTACATCCATACCCAACTATCTATTACCTAAATACCATAGGACAGCACACATTAGATATAACTTCCCTAATTCCAGAAGGTATCCATTTCTTCTCAGTAAATACACTAATAATCAATATCTAACGCTACTCCACTCCCTAAAGGATGGAGACATTCATCCAAACCCAGGCCCAAACACCTCCATTACCACTCAACTCGTTAACCCAAACCCCTCTACCATTCACCCACTTAAAAAACTCCAAACTCACTCTTAATAGCTCACCTCAACACACGTAGCATTAATAATAAAATAACACAACTCCATGCTCTCTTGGAACTCTACTCATTTGATATTATTTGTCTAACAGAAACTTGGTTAAAACCAGTAACAAAAAACAATGAAATTTTACCAGCTGGTTACAACATCATACGTCTTGACCGTGTAATCAAGAAATGTGGTGGAGTAGCTGTTCTATTCAAATCTGATTTTCAAATAACCATCTTTAACCAAAAACCTCCTCAAGACTCAAATGCTGATATACTTATTACCAAGTTTCAGCTAAACTCAGTCAAATCTATCTATAGTATTTGCATCTATGTTCCTCCAGGTAATAACATCACTACCATCGAAAACATCCTTTGTTGGTTATCTCTAAACCTTCCCCAAGAAACCATAATCCTAGGCAATTTTAACATTGATTGGAATGTTTGCAATAACAACTGCCCCACTAACCATATTAATCTCTATGGGTTTACCCAAACTATTACCTCCCCTACTAGAATAAACAAGAATAATAAGAAAGAAAGCACCTTAGATTGGATACTTATTAATAATCAACCCCAGACTTATGAAGCCGGAACCCTCCCTGATGACATAAGCGACCACTCACTAACCTACATTATCAGGCTCAAAACCAATCCACCCATTCAACCCATATTTAGGACAATTAGAACTAAGAAAAATTTCAACTTAGATCTATTCCTAAGTGAACTTAAAGCATGTAATTGGTCCCCCTTAAAACACCTTTCTCTTGATGAAGCTGTTGATTGCTTTAATACTCATTTCCTAAACATACTCAACCACCATGCTCCTTACCCACTCTATCAGGATAAGAACTAAATCTGCTCCATGGCTTACTAAGGAAACCAAGCAAAAAATCCATCTCAGAAATAAATACTGGAATAAATCACGCTTAACTAAAAACCATGCTGACCTCCAAAACTACAAACAACTGAGAAATGAAACAAAAAAAGCTTTATTGTTTGATAAAAAAAACTATTACCTACAATTTCAGCAGACCCACCAGAATAAACCTCAAAAGTTCTGGTCAAGTATTAATCAATTATTACATCCAAGTCAATCTATCACACCTAATCCTCAAGGCACTGACAAAGACAATCCTAAACAAACTGCTAATGCCTTTAACACCTTTTTCACCAAAACAATTCAAACTCTTGCCTGTCAGCTCTCTCCTCAAAACATAACAACATCTAATTCTGACTCTAACCCACCTCCTCCATTTCTCTTCCAACCTGTCCCCACAGCATTTATTCTCACCCTTATCCAAAAACTGAAACCATGCACACCTTCTGCTGACCGACTACCCTCAGAATACCTACAGATAGCAGCCAGATCTATTGCTTACCCCATCTCCATTCTCATCAATAGAACCATCACTGAAGGATATATCCCCAAACTTTGGAAAGTCTCTCATATTATTCCCCTTCATAAAGGGGGAGACTCCACTGAACTCTCAAACTATCGTCCCATAGCCCTACTCTCTCCTTTATCTAAGATCATGGAAAGATGTATCCACAGGCAATTGCTTGACCACCTTCTCCATAATAACCTGCTTTCCAACTCCCAACATGGGTTTCGACCTTCCCATAGCACATCTACTGCCCTCCTTTCCTTTATTGACACTATCAATAACAACCGTAATCTTGACAAGCTCTCCTCTGCACTTTTCATAGACCTGTCTAAGGCTTTCGACATGGTAAATCGCACTACACTCATAAGCATTCTCAAATCTCTGTCTCTCGACCCACTAGCTTAAAATGGTTCCATTCCTACTTAAATAACAGACATCAAGCTGTGCTCTACAACAACATTCTTTCTACCCATCTACCTGTTAATATTGGTGTTCCTCAAGGCTCCATACTGGGCCCTCTCCTGTTTTCTATATTCATCAATGACCTTCACCAAGTAGTTCCTCAAGCTACATGTATACAATATGCGGATGACTCCACACTTATATGCTCAGCCACATCTGTATCAGAACTTCACTCCCTTTCTCAAGACATATTTAACTCTGTAGAAATATGGTTTACAAAACGCTGTCTCCTATTAAACCCTAAAAAAACTAAACTTCTCCTTTTTACACATACCAGTAAATCTCCCCCAATAGACTTCACTGTATCATCCAATGATGGTACACTCATATCCCAAGATCTAACTACCAAACTACTAGGTATCACCATAGACAATAACCTAAACTTTGATGCCCATATCAACAACATTCTGAAAACTACTAATAAAAAAATAGGCTCTCTTTATAGGATCAAATCCTTCCTCACTCCTGCAACTAGAATAACTATTGCCCACACCCATCTAATCTCCACCCTTCTTTATGCCTCACCCATATTTACCAATCTGTCAAAAAATAATCTTAAGAAACTAGAAAACTCCTATAATAGCATATCCAGATTTGCCACAGGTAACCCATACAGAACACACCACTGTATTAATCTAAAGCATCTAGGGTGGCTTGAACTACAGCAGCAGCTGAAATTTAATCAACTGGCCATCGTCCACAAAATACTTTATCAACCTGCCAAAACACCCATCCTATCTAACCTTATTCACCCCTATGATAACCTGAAATCCCTAAGATCTTCACAAAAAATTCTTGTATATGTCAATAAATCAAACAGTAGAGCTGGAGACTCTCTTTTTTTCTAATTCTATTGGAAAAACCTGGAACCTGCTTCCCTCTGAACTTACCACAGTTTCCTCTATTACTCTGTTTAAAAATAAACTTAAACTCTTCCTGAAAACACATTGGATGTGCCCCTGTTCTAAACCTGACTGACCAACTTATCCCTTATTACTTGAATCAACCTACCTTCTCATCTCTGAAACTATTTCATCTTAACAACTACTATGCTTCTCATCTCTGAAACTATTTCATCTTAACTACTACTATGCTTCCTCTCTATCATAGTCTTACATATTACTTGATTCTCTAAAAAATGTCACATATTACTTCTGGATGTATTACTTAACTGCTTCTCCATTTCACTTTCCTTTATCTTCCTTTCTTATCTACATCTATACTATATTTTCTTTTCTTTTCTTAGCTATTATTCTTTATCAACAATTAAATGTGACTTCATTTAATTATACAAGTCTAGTCAAATATGTGTAGCCTTCTTTATATGTACTTTATAAATTTGCAACCTCATACTATTTCTCATTTCTTTACAGAAAATGTATTAGCATTCTAAATGTGTATTTCTGTAGATGTGAACTTTATTTGAAATGTGTGGAGCTTTTCTCCCCGGGCGTCTACTGAAAATGGACATCTATCCAGCTAGACTAGCCCGGTCAACAAATGTAAAATAAAAATAAAATAAATAAATTAGCATCATTTATAGATATCATGACCAAGAAGATTCTGGACAATTTGCCACACATATTAAAAGACTCTTGGCATTTTCTGGACTGTCTCAGGACTTTGACTGATGCACATCTAGGGGAATTTCTGTTTGTAACTGTGGATATTATAAACTTATTTTCAGTGATTCCCCATGATATTGGATTAGATTGGTTTGGTAGGAGTCTGGACAAACATAGTGATATACATCAGGTAAAAAGAGGCCTATTGGTGGACATGATGCGGATTGTACTGGAGAATAACTACATTGGATTTGAAGACAAATTCTATAGACAATCCACTGGGGTGGCTATGGGCGCTAAATGTGCACCCATATGGGAGGAACAGTTTGTGCTGACATCTGAGTATAGATCAAGGATGATTATCTATCTGAGATTCCTGGATGACATCCTGTTCCTCTGGAAAGGCACTCGGGATGAACTGGAGGAATTTATTAAATACTTGAACAATACTACTTCATTTTTTAAATTTACACACAATATTGATAGTAAGCCTATTGATTATTTGGATTTATGACTATACATTAAAGATGGAGAGATAGAATCCAATTTATACAGGAAGAAAACTTACAGTAATTCATTTTTACATTATGACAGTTGTCATCCCCATTATGTCAAGAAGAACGTGGCCAAAGGCCAGATGATTAGGTTATCACGTATTGTTAGTGAGGGCAGCAAATTCATAGATGAATTGGAGGTTTTGAGGGATTTGTTTGTCCAAAGGGGCTATCCTCTGGACATGCTTACTATGCTTCAACATGATGTCACTAGAAGAAGGGCTATAGATCTTATTCCCATTTTGAATGACATACAAAGGACATTTGACAACAACAAAACAAAGACCATTAAACAAAAAAATAAGAACATTCCAACTGGAATGGTCTTACAACATATTTTTTTAGCTACGGAAGTTAAAAATGTTATTCAAAGTTCATGGGGAAATATAGTCCCTACAGACCTATATGACATACTAGGTAAAGCTCCTCTTTTTATAAACAGTAGGGGTTTAAATATTAAGGAGCTTTTAGAGAGAACACCTATGACCTTTGGTCAAAGACCTGCTAAGATGGCCAAATGTTGCAATTGTAAAGCATGTAAATACATCAACGATGGCCCCTATGTCTCTGTGGGGAACTTTAAGAGGACACTGAGGAGCCCGGGTTAATGCAATTGTAACACCAATATGGTAATTTACGTGGCTACTTGTCTATCCTGTCCAGCATTTTATATAGGCATGACTACTAGAAAGTTGAGACAAAGAATCCTAGAACATTACAGAGATATCAAAAATGAAAAATCTACCAATTCACTATACAACCATACTAAAAATTGTCCTAATTTTAGGAAATTTTTATTTTTTGTTATAGATCGGCTTTACACTAAAGAGTTTGGGGGAGATTACAAAACTATCCTAGAGGTTAGGGAATGCCTGTGGCAGATACGATTAGATGCCAGTAGTGCCACGGGCATCAATGACACCCTATCTCTAGCCTGTATTTTAAAACATAAGGCAGCTTGTATTTAATACAAATGAACAACGGCTTTTTTCCCCTTTCTCTTTTGGATATTACACATAGGGGTTATATTTATTGATTTCGCAACACTTAATTTTATTTATTGTTATTTTATTTATTGTTATTTTTTACAAAAAACATTGAGCTTATGTAAGATGTATTAGCACTTGTAACATTACTTTGTGTTCTGCTATATTATTGTGTATTGTGTGAGGAAGGGTTGAATTTTGAAGGGTACATAAAGCAGTTCAATAGACAACCGAATGGTTAACTTTTAAAAGTTTTGAGATGATGGACCTATTGCATTCAATCATGTTGGATTACACTGATAATTACAAGGTGTATTTAAAGACTGTGGTTAAACATGTAGACTGACTCTGAAGATGCCCTATCAGGGTGAAAGCGCTTAGTCAGTGAAGTTTTTTACTATGTATTCTCAGTAAAGGTTTTGGTGATTTTATCTGGGCATCACCAGTGTGCTTTTTACTTTTACCAGCTTTTCAAAGAGAAGGTTGGTAAGGAAGTATTTGGCTTGACTTGTACGGGCCATAAATGGGGAATACATTGGTTCGGATACCTGCCATGCCATCTGGTGCTCTCGATGTCATAGTAGATAAATAAACCTACTGAAAAGGATAAAATGGTTTGTTAGAGAATTAGTGAATGAAACATATCCAGATGGTGCACACTAGATGGGTCTGTGGGCTGATCTGTTTTACTAGTCAGATACCTTGTGTAAAAGCAGGGCTGGCAGTGATGCATGTAAAAAAAAAAAAACACAAAAAAAGGGGACACACTTGGCTTGATAAGTCAGTCGACTGTGGATCATAGGAAAGTGACCTTTAAAAGGAAGAGTTCATGTTTCATACTTCTATGTTAACACTCTGACTAGATTTGGCACTCCCTTCTTAGGGAAGCCTATCATAGTCTGTCCTCCACCCCCACTCAATGAATTTCAAAAAGGGAATTCTGCTTGCATTCTGCCAGTTCATTATGCTATTGCAAGATTCCTTCCTGAAGTTGATACATTTCTGTGAGGTACTCACTTTTAGCAATAGATCTGAGAAATTAAGATTCTTACTAGAACAGGTACCACCCCCCACTATAACATTAACAGATATTTTGTTCAGTGTTTGCCTTGAAGAAATGTAGGTGATTATAGGTAATGCTGCTGACAGCAGTCTGTGTAAATAGCAAAAATGAAGCTGATATAATCCTGCATGTGCAAATAATGGGTATGTATTATAAGCTGGAAAATTCAGGCAAGTTGATTAACTCTGGAGAGATCAATCCCATTTGGTATAGTACTGCTAGTTTTTCCCTTTAATAGTTGCTGTTACGATGACTACTCACAAATATGTAATTTTTGTAACTTGTTATTCACTGTTTTCAGTTTTGTAACAAGTTAACTCAAAGTTTGTACTTTTATGTTTTTACAGGAGGCACATTGCACTGCAAATAAAATGACACCATATCCACCCCACAGAGTGTTGCGGCTTTGAAAGTTTGGGGGAAAAGCAACAGTGTACAAAATGCAGTACTGTGGTATGTTTTTTTCTGTATATTTTTAGATTTATTTTTGTGTGAGGTTACTAAACGTTTTTCTTATGAAGTTGGTTGATGTCATCTGAAGACAATTCGTAAGTCATGATGCACCTATGGTAATTTACAATAGATATATATATATATATATATATAGGTGCCCTAGTACGTAATAAAAATATTGTGTTAAAATTTCAATAATTTGTGCATCAGATTTCCATGGCAGAATGATGGCATAGGTCAGTAACAATTCACCGTTGTTGTTGTTAGATGTATGTAATCGTTGTACTTGTCATGGTTACCACTAGTCTTATCAATACTTAAAAGCCATCTTATTTGCACTGCTGGTAGCCCTGCTGATCACATTTGTATATTAAAATTGTACTCTGCCCTGTAGCCTTTTTTAAATGTGGTTCTGATGGTGGGGGTTGCAGAGCTCATTAGTAGCTCTCATGGAGAGCTTTCACTATGTTTGTAGACAGTCCTTTGCATTTATTGAGCCATCCTGCTTATTAATGTATGATCATTTCATTCACTGTGAAGTTACTTGCATGCCTTATGGGATGAAGTGCATATCGCACACCATGTGTGAAGAACACCTTTGTGACAGAAAACGGAGATGGTAAAAAAAAGCTTTAAAACAAGGAAGATGGAGAAGAGTAGTACTTCCGAAAAGCTTGGCCAGGATGTGAAGGCATGTGTAAAGGGGATATGAGACCTTGTGTCTCAAAATCCTCAACAGTGATTGGTGGGATAGATAGTTGTACAAATTAGTGAAAGAAGTTTTGGAAAAAGAATGATTAAGTAGCATTTTCAAATTGTGGCTGGAGGAGCAGGTATAATAAAGGTGTTGGAAAGTTAAGCTAGTGAAAGACAGGACTGTGACGTGGTGCTTCTGAGGTACTGAAGAATTGTAAGGTAGAGAAGGGATGGCATTGTGGCTATATGACAGTTTAATCATATAGATGCGTGAATGACAGCTGAGCAGCCAGAAAGACAATGGATACATCAGCAAAGCAGCTCTGTCACTCCCTGTAAGGTCAAGCATAAAACTCTGGACAGCTAGGTGGCATATGACATGCAACTCATTAATTTAAAAGTAAACATTCTTTGTAATGCTTATGTGTAGATCTGAGTGACAAAGAAGTTACATAATATTTATAAGCAGAGGTTAGTTTTGGGAAATGTGTGTGTATATATTTTATATATATATATATATATATATATATATATATATATATATATATATAAAACAGGTTTAAGAATTTCATTTCAATTAAGTGACATGTAGGCAAGTGTTATAGGAGGCTGTAGTACTGATGATGTACCCAAAGTGCTGTTAAACAAAACATATATTTGAGATGCTGGTAATAACTATGAGAATAGGGGCCTGTCTGCAGTCTTTCTTTGTGCCACTGCACTTTAGTCCTCTTCTCCTGCTGCAGAATTATGGCTTGATATGTGATCTGTGTGCTTTTTAGTCTGTTGTATTGCTAACAGGTTATGAACTACTTGTGTCAACTTTGCCTCAGTTGATATACCTCACCCTTGTTTTTCTGACTTTTGTGACAATCCATTTTGGACTGTAGGAGCATCAGCTTCTTGTTGGCTTGGTTACTTCTCTGTCAGGCTGAGACCTTTCTAAAGCATGCACATGAGCACCTCTTTGATGTTGTGCTGCTGTGAAGAGAAAGAGAGCATTTTTGGAAAATCAGTTTTACCTGAGATAACGTTTCCTTACTAGTATTACTAATTTCTCCATCATTTTTGAAAAATTGAAGGTGCCAGTTTTGCAACCTTCACCTCTTCTCCATTCCATATTGTTCTCTGTACCTTCCTTCTTTGTCTAATGCATTGTCATCTGTGTGATTCTCATTCAATTGCTGGAGGTTGAGACACACATTCTGTTGTTGTTTTATCGTTACGCACCTACTTTTGTTTTTTGTTTTTTTTTTTGTATTTCTATTGCTTGGTTCCCAGATGGAATGCCTTCTCTGTGGAGATTTCTTGTGTCTACATGAGTTTTTGCTGGAATCTTCAGTTTCCTTCCACATCTAAGTGAACTTGAAATAGTCTAAATTGCCCATAACTGCATGAGTACAATAGATGCGAGTCTGTGTGAGTGCTATGAGAGACTGGCAATCTGTCAAGGCTAAGGTTCCTTGCCTTATTTGCATTTCTTGCTGGCATAGTCTTCAGCTCTCCTCCAACTCTCAATAGACTAAAGTGGGTATTGCAAAATGAATATATACATGTGGTGGGGCAGAGAAAAGTGGACTAGCAAAAAAGGAAGTTTGGTGTAGTTCAGGGGAAGATAAAAAGTAATAAAGGAAAAAAAAAAGAGAATGCTTACCAGAAAAAAAGGGAGAGAAATGGGGCATTTACAAGGCCAGAAATATGAAGATGTGAAAAAGAAGGCAGCAAGGCTTGGATTAGGAGAACTATAATATATGGAGCATATAGCTTTAAGTATGCTAATACCAAGCTACAGGCAGCTGCATGTCATGTGGTACACTCACCTTCTAGAGCAAACAAATCTATAGGGTCTGTCTCTTCACTGGGAATTTTGATAAACATTCATAAATGTATGGTGTCTTAGTGGAGAAATGTATTTGAAGAACTGCTGAAATATACTTATTTTTGAAAGTGCTTGTGTTTGGAAGTACAAAATTATAACTCACAGTGAAAAAAATGATCCATCAAAAAATATTTTATATAATGCATTTCAACAGAAGTTGGAAGCTTTGGGTCCAGTAATTTTGTTCCTTACTACAAGTGAAATAGCCAAGAAGCAAGAATGTGTTTTTGAAGAAACCTTGAAGGTGTTTAATACTTTCACTTCCTTGAAGAGAAGGAAGACAAACTAGCAATGGTTAGAGTTAAGTTTTGTGATAACTGCTAGCCTCGAAAGAGCTTGCCATTTGTTTTTTTACAAGGGCACAATATCCCACAGAATCCATAGGTACTTGTGTAACTGTGCTAAAAAATCAAGCCAAAGAACAAATTTGGTGAGATGCATGTGTCATAAGAGTCAAAGTACTTTGTGGTGTAAGAAATGATCAAACAAGAGGCAAATTGTTTAATGTAGAATGGACCTGATATTGTCAAAGTGATGGATTTTTATATAGCAAGTAAAATGACTGATATACAGTTTAAAGAATTACCCGATGCTATAAATTTGTGGGAGTAAGTAAGTCAGATAAAATGCTAAAATGAGATAAAGGAAGAATCTGTTGTAATGGTAATGGAGAGAAAAAGAGAACCACAGGGTACACAGAAAACATGATGCAGTTGAAATTGGGGCTTATGTACTAGATGCGTCTGTGAGCAGGAGAGAAAACATTCTCTTATGTTTAGTCAGTTTTTTGTATAATTTGTGGCTGAAATCACCAGTTAACAAAGTTGTACTAAAGGAAATACATTTGTGTTACAAATATGAATGTTGCTAAATGCACAAAATTGAGTTGCAGCAACAGTGCCACTAGAAAGTACCATTAAAACAAAACATTAAAATGTCACTGTTAGAAAATGTATCTGACATACTGAGCCAAAATTGTAAGACTTGTGAGCAAGAACTGCTGACAAATGATGAATTTAAACTAATCTCAGGCTCAGAAAGTAATAGGTATGTGTGAAGATAGTTTTGAAGGATTAGACATCAAGTGAAACTGGTTGGAGCCACCACATGTAAACAGAAAAGTTAGGAGTACAAGATCTTGTTCAGACTGCAGCCAGCTGCAGTGGCATATAGGAATAAACTCCTGATTATGGCCAAAATTACCCAAGTGTGATTAGAGGTCTGGACATTTGACAGAGCTGACAAGGTTGGTAATCCTGTAATGGAGGACAGGGTGAAGCATGATATATACAGCCACATTTCAGTGGAGGACATATTTATATTAACATACATAGAATGTCATATCATTTACTATTCTATGTATGTTAATGAAAATATCGCAGTTAAAACAAGAATGCAGTAAAATAGTTAATATCAAGCTTATAAGAGTCTAGTTATTTTCAAATGTAATCAACTGTAACTAGATATAGAGTAGGAGACAGTGAAGTAATTATAGGTTGAAGATGGTTACACATTCTGAAGGAGTATTGAAGAGGTCCAATTAAAAGGAAGATGGAGATAATAGTGGAGAGGGGTTGATGATGGTCAGATAGTTAGAGATTGAAAAGAAGTAATTGTATTATGGTCAGTTACATAAGAGTAGTGACAGTTAATAAGGGTTTGGAAATTATCCAGGAACATCACATGTACAAAGCTGGTAATTGAGCAGGTAGGACTTTAGTTGTGTTTTAAATGGTTTTAGGGAGTGTTCTTGTCAAATTGCTGGTGGTTAAGTTCCAGGATGTAGTGAGGTGGTGGGTGAACAGTCATTTGCCAGCAGAATTGTTGAGCTTGGATGCATTTAATAAGTATTTATACAATGAACTTAGTGACCTGAAAGAGTTTTATATTTGTATGAGGTTGATGGCTGGACAGTTGTTAGGTTTATATGCAATGTTCTGGATTCGTGGAAGTTGACTAGGTTAGGTAATGTGGGAATTCTAGCCACTGTAATTCCCTGAGGGCAGCATACTGGTGGATTCTATTTGGACGCTTCGCAGCGAATTGCGTTATTTTGTAGTAACATTGCTCAAGTTTGTTCAGCAAGGTATTATGGATCTTGTTAGGATGGCTGCAGAATACATTAGAGCTGGTAAGAGGAGCGAAGAGGCAGTATGTTTTCTTATATTGTTTGAGAGAAAGTGTTTGGCTCTATAGAGAGAATGTAGTTTTTAGTGTAATTTTATGGCTATATTTTGGATGTGTGTGTGTTTGTCAAATTTTAGGTTCTCATTTACATAAATGCCTAGCAGTTTAGTATGTGTGACAAGTACAATTTTTGTTTTGTTTATGAGGTAAATGAGAAGAAGGTTTTGTTGAGTGTAAGTAGTTTGGCAGTAACTAGGATTAATTTTGATTTATTTGGATTTAAGAATAGCTGGACAGATGTTAGTCAGGTTTCTGTAGTGGAGAAGGACTCTTGGGTAGGTTCTTGTAGTCTGTTGATTTTTTTTGCTCTACAGGTAACTGTGGCATAGTCTACATACTGCACTTAGGATGCAGTTTTACAGGCTTTATGTAGGTCATTAATAAAGATGTTAAAGAGAATTAGTCCCAAGATCGATCTTTGTGTGGTGCACCAACTGGGAGTGGGAGGAAGGATGAGATGTCTTTTTGCCACTTGACAACTTGAGCTCTGTTTTGGAGGTTGCTACGGAACCATGATATTGAAGTGTTGTTGAGTCCTAGGTTATGAAGTTTGTGTAGAGGAATGGACTGAGAGACTGTGTCAGAGACATTGAATAAATCAAGGAAGAGGGTAGATACTAGATTTCTGTCATTCCTGTTTGTGTTTACTGTATTGGCGAAACTAAGTAAACTGGAAGAGGTACTGTGGTGGGGATGGATGCCATTCTGAGATGAAGAGAAGAGGTTATTTTGTGTTAGGTAATGTAAGAGTTGCAACCGGATGCCTTTTTTGAGTATTTTTGGTAGGGAAGAGAGGATAGCCTGTAGTTTGAGAGTTGAGTTAAATGCTCTCCTTTGTGGAGGGGAAGAATTTTTTTCCCCTAGAGGGTAGGGACATAGTCTGCACTGATGGAACGATTTTATTAAAATTGAGATGGGGTGGTATATTGCCTCTGTGGCCATCATAAGGTATATACCAGGTAGGTTGTCTGGGGCTAAGGTGGTGGGTTTCAATTTAGGTATTTTTTATGTAAGTAGTTGGGACTAGTTGGAAGGAGAGGTTATGAAGAGGAATGGTAGGAGGTGGTGGTGGTTGTTGGTGAGCTTTGAAGTAGTGATGAAATTGACTGAGTGAAATGAGACTTGAAAGCATCACCACAGTTGGTAGAGTTGTTAGTGTTAAGTGTAGGAGATGGTTGAGTGGAGCAGCTGGGACTGAGCATATTTTTGTAGAGGTTCAGAATGTTTTGGAATGTTTGTAGTTTTTATGCTGCAGATCAGTATACTACAAGTATGCTTTTTATCTAACTTAAGTTTTAGTTTGGTTTCTGAGTTCTCTGAATTTTTGGAAATTTGTTAGTGTTAATGGTTGTTAGTATTTAATATGCCTGAGATACCAGCATCTTTAAGATAGATGCTAGAGTAAGATATATTCTGAAATAAAACAATGAGCTAGAAAACATTTTTTTTTAGATTTGTCATTAGTCAAGTTGCAGATGTTAAAATACTGTAGTAGAAGTAAACCAGTTATATTGCAAGAAGATGCTAATGATGATATGAGTTGACTCTAAATAAAAAGTAGGTTAGGTGATTACTTACAAATGTACAGAAGAAATATGCTGAGGTTGAAAAAATGTGTGAATATAAACACATTAGCAACTCTATGGAAAAATACATAAACTCCTGCAAAACGTATTTAGAAAGTATGTGTGTAAGGCATCTCCTAGACCTAGACAGTAGAGAATAAGGTTACAAAAGTATGATGTGAAAGTAATGCTCAAACCCTGCCTAAAGCTAAATTTAGCAGATATGTTTATTAGAGCATACTTGCCAGAGAGGCGTGTGGAACTGGTAGAAAAAAATACCTTGAGTTTATTCTGAGCAATTCTGCAGTTACCAGTGACATAACAAAATGAAAATAGTTCTAGCTATGTGGTAGCTCTGTCTCAGAAATAACATTATTGAAAGAAGTTGCAATGAGAGTTTGGCCAAATCAAAAATATCATCATTACGGACTGAAAGTCATAATTTTCTTTCTAGAAAGAAGAATGTTTAAAGATGGCCAAATAATCATTTCCAGTTAACTGACAAGAAAAATACTTGAGAGGCACATGAATCACATGTGGGAATAGCAAATTGCAAAGAAAGGAAAATAGATAAAATTGATAGAGAAGAGCATCTGTGTCCATGGGACAGAGTGGACACTGATTTTTTTTTTCTTTCTCTTTAGTGTCTCTTTTTTTTTCATTCTAAAGAATGATATATTTCTTGTGTAATTCTTCATTCTGCATGGTCTGAGTAATCGAACTGACAAACTTAATAATCACAATTGTAACTGAGTTTTTTCTTGTAGTTTGGTGACACCCATGTGCTTACATCTGTATTATTGCTTTCTTATCTTGTTTAGGTTATAGGATTACAGCTTGTTTTGTTGCATGGGTTCTTTGAGGTTCTCATGACCCAAAGAAAAAAGAAGTGATTTTTTACTATTTAATTCTCCCTTTTCTCTGCGTGTCATTTTGAAAGTAGTATATTTAAAGATTGGTATTTTGAGAGTTGAGCACAATAGAGATGTGATTTCTCTGTTTGTTTTTTAGCAATGTTTTTGTGATGCAGGTTGGTGCATTCATATTTTGATGTGTTTTGAATGTGCTACATGCAGTTTTTAGTGTTTGATTAATACACCTTTTGCTACAATGGATAAGTACTGCTCATAGGCAATGACAAGGCTTGCAACCCCTATGGGACCTTTTTAAGCCTAGCCGTGCTTCCCAAAGGCAAGAATCTGACCCCTGTACCTTGTATCTGTAAGGTAAAGACCTTAACCATTATGCCAACCACCAATGTTTAGCCTCTTCCCTCATATCCTTAGCTGCAGTAATAGAATTATTTTTAATCCATGCACCTAAGTGCTCCATCTTATGTACCCATTGATATAGATATTGTTCAACCAATTCATATGTGGATACATAGTTTACCACTATAGTCTTTGTTTACCTTTATTTATTTAAAGATTTGTAACAGTCTCAAAATGTTCCACAACACTGAAATGTCCTTTTGAGAATTCTGTCAAGGACCAGGTATGTAATAGGACCACTTAAACAGGGTGGGAGAGCTGCTACTTCACTCATGTGGAACTCTCATATATAAACTTGGCAGCAACTTTTGGAATTGGAACTTCAAAAAGTTGCAGGTCTGAAGTCTCAACTGTGTGCTGCATCCACCAGTGGGAACGCTTAACTACAGATGCTGAAACTTCTTTAATTAAAGCGTGAGTTTTTATTGATCAATCAGGTTGACTTTGCCAAAAAGAAAATAACTGCTGTCACTTAATCTTTCTGGTGCAAACAATGCTGTTGTAGCTGATAACTGTCTGCTATACTTAAGTCAAGAATTCAGATTTGTGCATTGTGGGAATTCATGGCCATCCACTCCAGACTATCTGCAGCAAAGTAGGGAACTGTTGAGAGCTAAAATGCAATGTTTATCTGTGAGATAATAGTAAATTGTGTAGGAAGAATCACAGACATTTACATAAGACGTATGTCGACATTTAAGCAAGAGTAGCAGCCAGAATTGTCACAAACAATACCATCACAGTAAAATAGAAGGTGTGAGAACTGTAACATCCAAAGATTGCAGAGGAAGACTCATCAAACTTTGTCTCCAGATAAAGTTGTAGCGCACAAGAACTGTCCCAGAAGGAAGAATAGATGTTTAGAGTGAATAGTTCTGTTAAACATTCCAGCTCTGGAAGATCACTGAAGAGACTAAGCATACATTTGGAGAGTTTGATATTTGATCATTATCCTGGGGATCAAAAAGCTGCATTTAATTATACATTTTATGAAAAGAACAAAAGGTTTGAGTTGATATAAAAGTCAATGAGATACCTAGTGTAGAGCAAAGATTGGTAATAAGGAGGTGCAGTATATGGGATGTCTAACTGTAAGTATGGTAATACTTTGCTACATGGGGTGTATACTTTGCTGCAGATCATCTGCTCACCAAATGGTATCCTTTTGTTTTCAAGAGGATAAACTGAGTAAATGTCTCATGGAAGCTAGAAGCAAGCATCCCCACAGTGTCGGCTTAATATACAAAACCATTAATTTCTTACAAGGACAAAGCAGTACAAGGTGGAAGAAAGGAGGATTGGTGAAAGGAAATAAGGAAAATAAAATTGGTTTCTTTAGGTCCATTAAATAGATAAGGACAGTAAGAAAAACAAGTTGATGAATGATGGTTACTAGCTACTTGGAGCAGAAGGATATAGCTCTGATTGCACTCTAGATGAAATGTGTGAGACTAGCAACAAAGGGGCTACATGGTCGGACAGAGGAGTATGTGACTGAAGGGCTGATACCAGGTAGCACATCCTGCGAGGAGGGAGGCAGCTGGGCTTTTCTGCATTGGCAACACCTGCACGTGTGTTGATTCTAAACAGTGTGATGTTTGGTTTTGAGGTTGTGCATGCACGTGCTCAGGCAACTAAGGCTGCTATGGTGGTGGGGATAGGAAAATCCATGAGATTTGCAGATTGGCTCTCTACTTAATACCAAACAGTAGACTGCACTGAAGAATACATTTGCTGGAGGGTTCTTGTCCTGACAGAGGTATGATTGGGTCCTGTGGATCACAAAAAGAAAAAAAAAAGTTGTTGATAGATGGTAAAAGTTTGAATGGCCTAATGAACCAGCAGGGATTCTAAATGGTAATTATTTGGCTCACTGTTACTATGAATGTGAGTAGGTAGGATGTTAGAGAAGGTGAGGAGCTGATGGTGAAATACAGTTAGGTTGATTGATAAGGGAAGACAGGAATAATACAGAAGGCACAAGATTCTGATAGCTTGTCTTTAATTCTTGAAAGAACCAGATGGAATTTTGTTTTTGTCGAACACAACTGTTCATTCCTGTTAGTTTCTTGAGGACAATCTGGGAAATTTTCAGCCAGTGAATTTAAATCTGTGGTGGCAAATGTAATGGAGAAGTGACTAACTATAAAACTGTCTCTTCATGAATTATAGAAAATTCGAAGGAGCATCACTTTGCACTGTTTTACATCCAGAATTTCCTATCTAATGAATCATCTCCAGTTTTTTAATTAGGTACTGGTAGAGGAAGAAAACCAATTTATGTAATCAGGATTTCAGCAAGGCGTTTTTTTGTGCCACATTAAAGTTTAACGAGGAAGGTAAAGTTGGTGTGTGTGGTGGAAATTCAGTCAAATGGGTAACAAAATGTCTTGAAGGGAAAGTAGAGGATAGCAAGAAAGGGCTTGCTGCCATAGGAAAGAGGTTAGTAGTAGGGTATCACACAGGTAAGTCTTTGGTCCTTTTTGTATATACTTGTGACTGACCTCATGAGATGCATAGAAATCTCCTTGCTGGGTAATGTGAACATTGGAACAGCAGTGAGGGATGGAAAGAATATTTTTTATATTTTCCAATAGGTCATAACCTCACAATCTAGACAGGGGAGGAAGCAGTCCTTGAAACTGCAGGATTTGCTGTGCCTTTCTGTTTACAAGTGCACAGTTCTACACATTCTCTATAATGAAGGTTGCCACCAAATCATGGCTTAATGAGATGAAAATCCAACCCCCCGGGACATTGTTTATAGTTGTGGCTTCCCTCTGAGGAGCTGTGGCAGTTTGTGTCTGTGATCTGCCCCACCCTTCATTCAAGATGGGCATGTCCATCCTTCCTGACACTGCCTTCAAGTGGCTGAGCTTTCATTTGAAATTGGGTCACTTGAGTCATAGTCTTCCACTGGCACTGGCTTATTGAAGGAGCAGTCTTGATAGGAATATGATTATTAGCAGGGATTGACAGGATGCATCTGAAATTCAGCACTGAAAAAAATTCAAAGTGTTGTATTAAGAAAATAATAATCCTTAGGTTGTTTGCGATATTTAGGGGTTGTGCCGTAAAGTGACAAGAAAAGAGAAGAAGCTTGCTGTACTGTACTGTACTGTACTGTACTGTAGGGATGAATCACCAGGAGCAGTGTGATTGTGCTAACTAAAGGCTACAGAGTGTGGACTTCAAGGATGCAGAAGAAATGTCCACCTCCTGCACATTCAATCAGCCATTTCCTGGGATCCTCCTTTGCCTGCTCCATAATGTCCAATGTCCAGCATGCTCTTTTTCGAACAGAGCCACTCCTAGTGGAAAGAATCCAAGATCAGAGACCACTGATACAGCTGGCTGGCTGGGAAAATAGGTGAACCCCTAGTGTAGTGTTCTTTGGTACTTTGCTGGGATTTTTTGGATGTTGCCTAATCACCTGTGCCTGTTGGCCAGTACATGATTTATAGCCTTCAGCACTGGTCCCACAGATGAGTGCTACACCCAGCCATTGCCACTGAATTACAATGAGAGCATGTCTTGAATGACCTTATTTGTCACCTCTTCATTCCTTGAGCTGTCTGCCAGGTGGAGTGACAAAAGATATTAGAAGCAGCAGTTGGCCGCTCGCTCACTTTGTATTCCTCCCCAACTGACTCCTTTAGCACCATGGTTGGCTAGAGCACAGTCAAGCCTTTATCCCTCCATACTTTAAAACATGTTAGAGAGATGATTGTAAAGATATGAATATGTAAATTGGATGGATAGAACTGTTACCAGGATTTCTGAGTGGAAGAGAGCCAAGAGTATGGTTAGGAAACGATGTTTTCTAAAGGAGTTGTCATGTTACAACATAAATACCTCTCACTAAAAGGTGCACTAAAGCAGCACATCCCGCTCCCACCCCCCATTAGGAAAACAACCGTAACAAATTTCTCCAAAGCCAACTTCACGCTTCTTAAGACAGAAGTGGCAAACTTCACGACACCCATGCAGATGGACAATAGAGGTACGACTGCTGAAGCCTACACAAATGTACTTTATAAGCACTTACACGAGTGCATGGATCATGCTTTCCCTAACGGAACCAAGATGCTATCCTCCAAAAAAAAGGAAACCAATCTGGTGGTCTTCTGCCATAAACAAACTCTACAACAGAAGAAAGAAACCGTTGCAAAAAAGAGTAAAATCCAATGATTGGAGGATCTCCCTATTCAGCCTCAGTAAGAAGCTGAGATCCCTCAAAAAATCCTCCAAAGCTAGTTATGAAAACAAAATCGCCACTGATTCTAAAGACAACCACAAAGCATTCTATAGCTATGTCAAGAATCTCAATGGCAACACTCAGATGCTCTGAGGTGCAGCACAATGACACTAAATATACAGAACCAACTGGTGTTGCCAACATCCTGGCAGATAGGTTCAGTGCTGACTTTACCCCCCTCACACCCCCTAAAGGACCCATCTCTGTACTGGAAGAATGCAAAGTTCCTGTAATCAAGGCTGCACAGGCAAAAACCTCACTCTCCAAAGCCAAGAACACAGCATACATGGGACCTGACAACATCCCAGTCTACCTTCTACATGAACTACAGAATGAACTGGCACCCCACCTAAGTACCATGTTCAGTCATAGCCTCACCTCAGGCTTTGTGCCTATTGAATAGCGCACCGTGACAGTTATCCCACTCCACAAAGGGGGAGCCACGATAGACCCCAAGAACTTCCGCCCCATTAGCCTGATGAGCCTGGTCTGCAAGGCCATGAAACATATCATCATGGAACTCATATTCAAAGACATTGGAAATCTGCAAACTCTGGACCCCACACAGTTCGGGTTTGTAAAAGGCAGACCATGTCTCCTAAACCTGATAGACTTCTTTGAAGCAGTCACCAAAGCCATAGATGAGGGTAAGGTGGTTCACACAGCCTATCAAGATCTCGCCAAGGCATTCAACACCATCCCCCACTCTGGAATTATAGATAAACTCACTAAACTAGGCATAAATCCCTATGTCACAAGATGGGTTGCCAAATGGCTTACTGACAGAACCCACACTGTGAAAGTAGCAGACTCCAAATCAGACTTCAGACCAGTGACAAGTGGAGTATCACAGGGTTCAGTTCTGGGTCCTCTCCTGTTTGGTATCTACTTCTCTGAAGTACAGGCTAACACAAAAGGTCTTTGGTTAACTAAGTTCACAGATGACTGCAAACTAGGAGCCATAATTGAAACTTCTAACGATGTGGACATCCTACAAAAGGGCCTCACTGAAATAGATGCCTTGTGTCAAAGCCATGGTCTCAAGCTCAATGCCAAAAAGTGCATTGTCATCCCCTTTGGTAAAAGCTCTGTACCCATGAACTATCACATAGGCGGTAGTGTACTTAACACCGAAAGTGTGATGAGACCTTGGGACACAGGTGGACAGTAGTCTCTCCTTTGATAATCACATCACCACAGTGGTCAGGAAATCCTTCTACATGGCACACCTCATCACAAAAGGTTTCTCATCCAGAAAAGGAGGTCATTGTTCCCCTCTACTCATCACTCATTAGACCCATTGTATAGTACAACGCCCATTTTGGTATGTACCTCACAATACATCTACAACAACTGGAAAGGCCGCAGAAATACCTCACAAAGAGGATTACTGGCCTCAAACAGATGCCCTACGCAGACCGTCTCAAAAATCTCCAGCTTTACTCTGTCGCATATCGCCTACTCAAAGACTATCTCTGCCTAACATACAAAGCTATGTCAAACCCAGAGCTGTTGGACATGCTCCACTTAAAGAAATCCCAATCCCTCCAAACTACACGCTGTAGGGACCTACACCTTGTCACCACAATAAACAGAACATACTGGAGGGATAGATTCCTGTCCCAGAGACTTCCCATACTCTGGAACAGACTATCTTTCTATGTCAAACAGACCTCCTCATTAGCACTCTTCAAGAAAAATCTTGATG